>NW_013665935.1:175785-176969 GCF_000517525.1 Limulus polyphemus
ATATTTAAGTAACTCAGTTTTTGTAGTTTTGGCTTTCTTTGTTCAATACTTTTTGTATCATAAAAACTTTCCATATTAGGTTACGTATATATCGATCTCTACTTGTCTTTATAAAATGTAATTCTTTTTATTGTACTTGTTTGTTTCCTTTCTATCAGCTATATTTTTGTGCGCCAAGAGTGTGGCGCGCCTATCCCCGATTCAATTTTATTACTCATAACGATCTCTATCAACCTACCCTCCAATCTAATTATATGTCCAAAGTTGCACGCCCGGCATGGCCAGGTGGTTAAGGTGATCGACTCGCAATCTGAGGGTCGCGGGTTCGAATCCCCGTCACACCAAACATGCTCGCCCTTTCAGCCGTGGGGGCGTTATAATGTGACGGTCAATCCCACTATTCGTTGGTAAAAGAGTAGCCCAAGAGTTAGCGGTGGGTGGTGATGACTAGCTGCCTTCCCTCTAGTCTTACACTGCTAAATTAGGGACGGCTAGCGCAGATAGCCCTCGTGTAGCTTTGCGCGAAATTCAAAAACAAACAAACCAAAGTAGCACATCGTCCATTTTTTACACATTTACTATTATCCTTTACTGTACAAGAAAGGAATCACTGGTACCTCAGACAAATATGTTCTGTGAAAGAATTAGAACGATAAGGTCCATAATTTTTTCTGTATGCTTGTCTGGAAAAGTCACCTACTTACTTAGATGAAAATTCGTTGAAAAAGTGAAATTTTGATTCACTCGATAAATACGTATATGGCGATTTTTGCAGCTTTATATGTACAAGAAGCTTTAGTTTTGCTCAACCAATACTGTGAAATAGTCATCGTTAATATTCAGACATTTTAAAAGTGGTTTTAAACGAGCGATTTGTATGTACGCCATTTTGTTTCATCACGATTCCTACTATTAAGTACTACCGCACTTATTGATACGGAGTTGAACAAAATACAAAATTAGATACAGTACAAATTAAACGTATTACAATAAGTATCTAAACTCAACCGCGCTAAAAATACAATGAGATAAATTCAAACAAAAACAAATGTATTATTACTTTTTTAATTCAGAATAATCAGAGTTAACACAAACAAAACTAAAGTAAATTCGATGACGAGGAACCCACTTTGAGACTAATAATGGTCGGAGACGGCTTGAATGGGTAATGAAGAAAAACTTTA
>NW_013665935.1:177964-186883 GCF_000517525.1 Limulus polyphemus
TCGTTTCTGTTCCAATTAATAACCATTAACAACTTGAGCAGATCTTGTGGATTTAAGCACATCGTTTCTGTTCCAATTAATAACCATTAACAACTTGAGCAGATCTTGTGGATTTAAGCACATCGTTTCTGTTCCAATTAATAACCAATAGCAACTTGAGCAGATCTTGTGGATTTAAGCACATCGTTTCTGTTCCAATTAATAACCAATAGCAACTTGAGCAGATCTTGTGGATTTAAACACATCGTTTCTGCTCCAGTAATAACCATTAACAACTTGAGCAGATCTTGTGGATTTAAACACATCGTTTCTGCTACAAGTAATGTACAGTAGCAACTTCGATAGATCTTATGGATTTAAACACATTGTTTCTGCTCCAATTAATAACCAATAGCAACTTGAGCAGATCTTGTGGATTTAAACACATCGTTTCTGCTCCAATTAATAACCATTAACAACTTGGGCAGAACTTGCGGATATAAACACATCTTTTCTGCTTTCCTTACCCTATTTATAATGTCGAATATCTAAAATATATCTTTAAAAAACAAAATTCGACATTTTATGTCTGCGTTATCTTGCAAGGGCAACATATTTAGGCAACATATTTTTATTCTGTCTATACATATCGTATTTCATCTTGTAGGTAGTGATTCTTACTTTTTAGCCTGAAAGCGATCGAAAAAATACAGTGATCTAAAAATGTACCATAAATTGCCATTTCATATTTTCATTGTTTAAGTGTACATAATTTCACTCTACAATATTCATGCAAGAATCAAAGTTTCTCCATAAACAATGTTGCGAAATATTTGTAACTTCATTTCTATCCATGCCTGGTGTGCCTAGTGGATAGCATGCTAGGCTATGGATCGAAGAGTCTGAGGTTCGAGAACTGATGCCGCTGAACGTGTGTTGTTGCATTCGCACTGTAAAACTAGAAATCATTCCCGTTATTTGGTTCAAAGTGCTGGATAAAATTATTGTGGTGACAGAATGGGTGCTTCCCGCTGGCTGCCTTCTCTCTAATCAGGACTTTTAAAAGTTTTCTGGTCTAGCCATTAAGCCCACATTTTAGCGTCGTGCATTATGGCTGGCTTGCTGAAAGTCCCTTGGAAGATCATACCTATCTGCCGTATAAAAGTTAGTTAGGTGTCCTAACCATACTAATATTTATCAGAACTTAATTGTTTCATACTTAAAAAAATATTTAGTTATTTTTTCTCAGTAAGTCTGTGACACATTTATTAATGCCAAATAATTTAATAAAGAGCTCAGTACATAACAGCATGATTTCCTATTACGAACATTGCCTATAGGAATACATCTTAAGATAATAATGCAATTCAGAAAACTTCCATTTAACTATGTGTTGAAAACAATTAAAATATTACAAAAATGAAAATAAAAGTTAAATTGTAAATAAATCCTAAAAATAAAGGAAAATAGAAAGACAGTTTTAGGCGAATATCCGAAACAAACATGTCCAATCGTCCTCAAGATGGCGGCCTCCTTTGGACGTAGCCACATCTGAAGGTGGCACTCTCCAGTTGAAGAAGCCATTATAGCTGAAGCTCTCTGTTTATATCATGATAGTTCAAAGGCGAGGATATTTGGGGGGGGGGGATAGTAATCACCAAAGCATAAAGAAAATTCAACAACCGTACAGTTGTGCTGGATTTACCCAAACCTAAAGTTTATGAGACTCTCACCCACACCATTTAGATCCATGTATACTTAACCTAATAAACCTTAAAATTTTTTATCTTTTATTATATTTGAACGAGTAGATAGATATTTTACAGTTTTGTATTACATTTCCATGTTAATGTACTGTTTTTTTAGGAGTCAATCATGAATAACTGTGTTGGTATTTTATTTTACTTATTAATATATAAGTTTATATGACCTGTGGTATTTTAATTCACTTACGTCCAACAGATAACTATTAAGCATCGCATAAACAGAATGTTCTGGAGTAACTAAGCGAACCTAAAAAAACAATAATTCGACACTAGAGAAAGAGACTAACAGAACGTGTACAACAAACACAAAATCAGTTTAATGAAAATTTGTGGTTGTACGCTAGACACGAAGATCTGGCTTATCTCAGTTCTGTAAAATAGATCTTGCTATTTATAATATATTCATAATTTGGGGCTTGACAAATCTCTCAGATCTTCTTACTATAACCCTAATCTGATCAGTGGACACACATAAGTAAACTAACATTAACAGTATTCTTATCCATTCATATGAACTGTTCAGCGCCCACTACTTCCTAAATCTATCATTTAATGGGATGACCACCCAGAAAAGCGAAGTTGGAGGACGTAAACCTCTCAACCAGTACCTTTAACAAAGATTATATACTCTATAAGATCGTCTAAAACAAAAATGTAATTAGAGAATTGATTCTACGCGAAATTGTAAATAAGTCCAGAACACCCATAAACACCCATGAATATACCTGAATGAAGGTATATTCGTTTTCTAAGTTAAGAAAAGGGTTACAGCTACATTTGTATGCATTTTAGATCCACCTTTCTTTATCTTAGAGCCGTTCTAGACCCGAACCACCAAAATGAACGTTAAGTGTCTCAATTACAAGAGTTCCACTGATCATTTCCTTAAACAAAATGTACAACGTCATGTCACTTATTCAGAAACAAAAGAAGTTTTGTTAAACATACACGTCACTAAAACTAAACTAGAACACACTAAACACTTTAACTAATGCAGAATTATGGGATAATAAAATAAAAATGATTAAGTAAAGATCGACTGAATATATAAATCTAAATTGGTTACATAAAAAAAGAAAACTCATAATATTCACAGTGAAATAAAATTAACCAAAACAAGGCTCTGGGTAAATTCTAAAACAATGTGTCTTTAAAATATCAAATAAGACTCGGGGTTAATTAAAAAACAATATGTCTTGAAAATATGAAATATTTATTTGTTTGTGGTTAAGCATAAAACTGCAAAATGAGCTATTTGTGCTCTGCCTAGCACGGGTATGAAAACCCGGTTTTTAGCGTTGTAAGTCCGCAGACATACCGCTGTGCCACTGGGGGACAATATAAAATATGACTCGGAGTAAATTCAAAAACAATGTTCTTAAAAATATAAAATAAGACTCGATTAATTGAAATCACACAAACTAAGACTAAAAATAGTACACGATAGTAGTAAAATAACTAGAACTAACATTAAGATACAGGCGTGAGTGATATTTAAATGCGAAATAAAACATCTTATCTAATGACAGTGTACAACTAGTAGAACCAAGATATATATATCCCTACTTTGGCTCACACTAACATAATTACAGTGATTTATCAAAGTAGGGATAAGATGTTTTAAATTCTAAGTAATTAGGTTTTTGTAGTTTTGACTTTCTTGTTTCAATACCTTTTGTAGCACTAAAACTTTCTATATTACTATGGCTAGCTAGGTTATGTATATATCGATTCCTGCTTGTCTTTATGAGATTTATATTTTTATTGTACTTGTTGTGTTTAGTTCAGTATAATTTCATTGAGTTTTGCATTGAATTTAGTACTGTAATTTTAAGTTACATTATATGTTCAGTTTATAAATCAGTACTCATTGTTATTACCACCAAAAAGTCAGGCTGAAAGGGTGTGTAGCCATTTAAAACCTGTTACTCATCTTTGCTATCACTAATCACCCAAAAGTCAGGTTGAAAGGGTGTGAAGCCATTTAAAACCTGCTAGTCACCTTAGCTATCACTAGCCACCCAAAAGTCAGGCTGTAGGGGTGTGAAGCCATCTAAAACCTACTAGTGGCCTGTTTAAGGGTATGTTTAATCTTAATCATGGACAAAAATTGTGATATAATACCTTCAGTTGGGCTACAAATCCTACATCTTAAGTGGATATTATCAACAATCAAGAGAGCCAGGATGGGAAAAACATGATTTATTTTAAGACCCAAGAAACACCTCCACCTCTGGTACTCTTTAGTGCTGTGAAGACCACTAGGTCCTACACCATTCACCGAACTTCTTCCACTCAACTGTTGCCAATTACTGCACCCAACTTGATTTATATTCCTGTTGATATAGTTGGAGTGATGGAGACAACACTCCTAGCACTAAACTGCCAAATGTAAATGGACAAAGGATTGGGTTGGACTTTGTGTCAAAAAGAATTGGCCCACTCTAGTGGATGAGTAAGCTATGGAAACCGTCAGATGACAGTTGAGTCAAGAGGTGTTGTGGCCTTAGAAAACATACATATTTCTAAGGTCACATGGGAGATCTCAGACAAATGTCCAAGAGGAAAAGATGACTTCAATAGCCTTCTGTCCTCTGTTTAAAGGTACTGCACCACAATTATATGTACAAAGGTTGGTGTAATTTTTATGAGATATATAATAAAATATAATAAAATCGAATCGGGGATAGGCGCGCCACACTCTTGGCGCACAAAATATAGCTGATAGAAAGGAAACAAACAAGTACAATAAAAAGAATTACATTTTATAAATACAAGTAGAGATCGATATATATAGAAGCTTATAATAAAAAGTTTTAGTGCTACAAAAAGTATTGAACAAAGAAAGCCAAAACTACAAAAACTGAGTTACTTAAATATTAATAACATTAGTTGCCAAAGGTATAAGAACTGATATAATTTTGTTTCTGAACTATGTGAATATTACTGCATGTTTTATATTGATATAATTTCTGTGTTCACTACATTTATTTGTCATTTATAACATAATTTTTGTGTTGGCTACATAATTGATTTTACTTATATATATCAAATTTAACTTGTACAACGCGAGGTCATTTTGTGAACAAATAATTTATAAAACCTTCAAGTCTAGGAACATTCACAACTGCCTGTAAAGTGGCTTATTTTAATCATATTGGTACCAGAGCTCTGCCTGAGCAAATGGATAATGATTTAAGAAGCTCACGTGTATGTTAGGTTGCTGTGCTATCTGATCTGTAAGGTTGTTGTCAGATTTACCATGGCCAAGAATTTAGCTGACATAGTTGTTGTGCAGTATCCTCGTTATTCATTATCTACTCACGTTGAAACGTACATGTGACTTTCAGAAACATCCTATTGAGTCACCCTAATACTATCTCGGATAATATCACGAGAGTGAAAACAGTCATGAAAAAAATTGACATAAAAAGGCAATTCTGACCTAATTCACTATACATATCATAATTTAAGTTGTGAACAGTAATATATTTGCATAAACACAATGACTAATGCTGTTAAAGCAATGGGAATGACTTTTGTCATCGTAGTATCTCTCTTTGTATCGAATAACCCTAATAGGCTGTTTGGGTTATGTTTGACAAGCAGAAAAATAACACGCCCTCTTCATCACATGAACCAATCCTCCATGTACCCTCTTTTTATCATTTGCATACATGGCCTTCCTCTTTGTTGATTCTCATCGACATTACTTTGGATAAGATTTAGAAAAAAAAACAGTCATCTGCGTGTCTCATAACGTTTTCAAAGAACCAAACCTTTACTTTCAGCACCTTGTTCTCAAAATCAACTCATATCTCATCTTATCTAGTAGCCATCTGTTTTTTTTTCTCTGGTCTCTTCGTGAAACTCTTATCGCTCTGTGAGAACATTTTATCTTGAGGGCATCAAGGCAAATTTCATTGCTCTTCCTCAGTGTCCATGACGTTACTCCATAGGTGACAACTGCAAAGACGTCCACTCTCCATAAGCAAAGTTTCAGATCTATTGGCACAAATTTATCTGTCCAAATGTCGGTCATGCTCAGAACAGCTCCACATATAATTATTAGTCATCTGTGAATCTTTTGTTCGCAGCTACTTTTTATATTTACTATCAAGCTTAGGTAATAAAAACTCTCAACCTCATGCAAACTCTTGCCACACATTTCAATGCTATATTTACCTTATATTTCTCTTTGAGTCGATCGCGGTATCAGCAATTAGCTAATACTGCCATCTAGGGGTCAGTAAACCCACTACATTAGAGAAGTTCAATGACACAGACCATCTGTTATAGTAACCAATGGCCACTCCAGCTGAAAGTGGAGTGGAAAAGCGAAATTTACGTAGTAGCTTACCAGCACCTTCACAAAGCTAGCACTTGAACAGATAACTGTTTAAAAAAGTGCAATCTCATGTAGGGGAGAAAAAGTGTATTTCATGCTTATGTTCTTTCACCACAACAGATGGCAATAATATACTATTATACATCTGTAGCACATCATAAAACTCTTCTTGTATTTTTAGAAGCACTAGGACTTCCTTCTCAATATGCACACATGCAAGCCAGTGTGTTTGAACTCAATCTTGTTGGCGCTGGAGAATATTTTCACAGAACTTCAGTTCACCTATTGCACAAGTGGAACTGGCTAGTGATTTATGTAGTAGATAAATCCTTAAGATATCAATGTCTGAACTAAGATTAGAGACAACTATCTTCATTCATTGAGGGACAGAGCTAAGACAAATCTGGAGTTATGTCTCTTCTTCACTCACATTAAATTGTTACCATTTGCCAGAATGAAGTTCCTATTAACTGGCTGAAGTAGTGGCTTTGCCTGAAATGTCTGATACATATCAAATTCAATAGAAACTCATCCTTATCGTCTTCTATTATTACAGGCATACATCACCGCGACAAATCATTATTTGTCCAAACCAGCTATCATACTTATGGGTGCAATTTACTGCTGGTTGCCAGACTCAACTCATATTCCACTACTTTAGACTATTTTAAGCAGCTGTAGTCATATTCCATAGACTATTCTGCATTTCATACATCATCAACCAGAATGGAATATGTGTCCACTGTTCGTATCTCAAGACATGATACAAGCAATCTCACATTCAGTGAACTTGTAAACCACATCTGAAAAAGAAGATCCATCTCTCATGCTGTATATGTCTTATTGAGGACCTATGTTGCCAACAGGTGGTGCATCAAATGCATCTAGACATGGAAATCCCTGGTGTCTAGTACTAAACCATGGTGACTGTATCGTGACAGAGTACGGGCATATTGACAGTGGAACCATTAGTCAACATTTTAGCTTTGTCTGGGTAGTTTATGCCAACCATTATGGTTGTTTGGAAGCTGAATCGGTTACTACACCAACTAGAAAAGTCACTACTGTTGGCTACTCCCTTGACTACAGAATACAGATTGATGTGATTACCTTCAACCATGTTGTGATAGAAACAGCCTTGATTATGGGCCAAACATGGTAATAAAAGGATATTCTTAGCAGCCCTTTTACAAATTTTTTGATGAGGACTTCCTCATATGCAGTAGCTGAGGTACTCGGGAAGCCATTCGTATTAATTCTCCTTATTTAATACATAGAAATGCCCAAGTTCTTTGGAGTACAGACTTTCAAATCTTGAAATTAGCTCTATGGATTGCTTGGTTATCCACAGGGTCACATCTTCAATACATCCAAGCTCAGTTTCAGTACTGCACTACTTGTCCCTGAAACCAAGCATCATAGGAGAAAACCTGCTTGAAACTTTTGATAAAATTGTCCAAATCTTCCTTCATCATACTTTTAAACACTGGTAAGTTAGGCTGTCTCACATCATAATAATTGTGAAATGGCGGTACAGGTAAGTACCTGCTGTCAGCATCTTTCACACTGTGCAATTGAGATGTCATCAGTATTACAAGGGAACCCCTCCTCATCTTTCCAAATCTAGAGACATGTAAATCCTGATATATGTGGTATCCTTGGAGGAAATAGCAACAGAAATACACAAAATATACGAATACCCATCATAGCTGCATCTGCACCAACCTCAACCAATAGATGTGGCCTTAAAATATTTTCAGTCTTCCTTGCTACTCTGAAAATGTTCTGACTTACCAAGGATCCTCATGATTGACTTCAGTTGTTGGTTGCTATACCTGATAATGAAGCAGATCTTCTTGGCAGACCTTGTCCACCATATCCACCTCACTTCTCTCCCTTGTCATTAGCAGCTCTCACCAGCACTTAATGTCTAAAGTAGTCCACAAATGTTTAGGAGTCTTATAGATACCATGCCAGTTGATCTTGAGATGTCCAGACTGCTCATTAACCCATCATGGCCCATTTTTGCTATCTTCTGCTCCTGAATATGGGAGGTAACTAGTATTTCCTAGTTTTTCTGAAAATTCCTTATCAGAATCCTATCCTTCCCAATGGAGATTAAGTTGACTAACTGGAACAGCATCTTGTACCTTCACATGAACTGTTCAACGCTACTACTTCCTTGACATCCTTTAGAGGGGTGGCCGTCGAGACCATAGGTTTTAAATCTGACCTTCAACCAATATTAAGAAGTTCATTGAGTAATGTTTACCAAAAGCTATAAATAAATATCTTATTCCATACGAATTTGTCAATTAAATTTAAAAATTTCAGCATAACCTTTTTATAAAAGTAACCTAATAACCTGAATATATCCAAATAAGAATATATTCATTTTTAAATTATGGAAGATTAAAACCATAATATCTGTATGTTACAAATCATTATTAAGTTAATTTTTAGCGTAGAAATCAATTCATCATTGAGCAGGTTCCATTTCATATATTATTTCTTAATTTATTATTTTTCTTTCGGTTTTTATGATGCATATGTAAATGATATGATATCTGAGTTATTGGTAAGGTGTTAATCATTTCATATATTCTTCTTTATATTTGTTTAATACTTAACAATAATATACATGCCTTATACCATTCGCTTAGTTTCTCTCAATGTATTTCCTTCATATACCACGGCCCGGCATGGCCAGGTGGTTAGGGCACTCGACTCGCAATCTGCGGGTCGCGGGTTCGAATCCCCGTCACACCAAACATGCTCGCCCTTTCAGCCGTGGGGGCTTATAATTTAACGGTCAATCCCACTATT
>NW_013665935.1:187883-206847 GCF_000517525.1 Limulus polyphemus
CAAACAAATCATATACTACTTATTAATCTTTATGCTTTCTACTGTTTCAATATTAACATTCCGGACTATAGGTAAGAGAAAAACCATATACTATTTTGTTGTAACATCACATGCTACATTCGCTTTCATTTCGTATTCTATTATTCTAAAAGTCATCAAATTCAGTATATCTCTCACTTTCTTTGGAACTATTATCACTTAATGTATTTCCATCACCATATCTATCTCTTTATTTTTGCTGTTGTTTCTCTCGAATCTGTTTCAATATTTCATTTTGTAGGACTATTTTCATTTGATAGTCTCTTCTTTCATTCCATGCAAAGTTTTACGATTCATTTACAGTTAAATAGTTCAGTAAAGTTGACTCGAATATTTAAGTGTAAAAGACAGGCATGCTAAGTCTTGTTTTTGCACCCTGCATTTACGTGTTTCTGTGGGTAACAAGATTTACTCATTCCTACCTAAAATGTTCCTACACTTAACCTACTTAACTCGTCATCTTCCCACAGATTTTTTCTCTAAGCATTGTAGATACTGGGGATGTAGCGATACTTCGTTATCCTGCAGTACCCTATACTGTGACAACTCATACATTTTTAAAACTTTACCTTAAACACTAACACATATGTCCATGGCGATAAATTTTTAACTCTAAGTGCTAATTTAACTGCCGGTACACGGTAACTGACAACTCTCGCCTTATATCCAGAATTTAAACCATTACCCATAGTTCTCAGAGTCAGGTACAGACCCAACTCGCAACTCGTACTTTTGTGATTCTTCCAGCCCAATAAACCAAAATAAGGGAGAGGAACAGAGATATTTCAGCATTGGAAGTTTTCCCTTGTACAAAGAGTTAACTTCCTTACCACAGTAAAACATCAAAGACTCACCGCTGTACTCACAGCCCCAGGATATACAGTAAAATATCAACCTAACAATCAACCATGCCGGGAGTGTAAGCTCCGAGTTCAGTTCGACCCCTAGCATCAATATGTACTCTTTATCAGAAATACGCAAGTACATGAGGCCTTCCTGATCACTAGAAACCTTCACCCCCCGCACAGTCAACCTCCAAGGACACTACTCTACCGTATTCCCAAACCCCAAAGACACAGAAAAGCCTCAACCCAACAATCAACCATACAAGGAATATAAACTCCGAGTTATCTCTAGAGGTGTCGACTCCCGCAGAGTAAGTGTCAAAGAATTCTCTCCAAACTCCAGGACTGGGCTTCCAGACTCCATCTCGTGAAGCCAGTCACCGGTCCTTCAATTCAGTCAACACACTAACTAGTTTAGTTATACCCTTACTGTGTGAAGAGAGTAAGGCTTGTCTCCACCTAACTCTGCGGCTAGAGTCAGTACAATATATTAGTACAAAAATACTTACCTTGTAATCCTTTACTCTCCCGATCTTACAACTTCTGTCTTCGGGTTTCCTTTTTCTTACACTTTTCTACAATGACTTAAAGAAATAGGATACACTTTTGGGATTCACGAAACACAGCTTGACCTGCATAGTCAAAGTCACTGATATTACTGTCCACGAGCCATTTGTCCCAGCACCTGTGCAGGCCAAGTATACAAACACACTCACTAACCAGGCTTTCATCTCCAGAGGTGGCCGGTCCTCTCTCTCGTCGACCACTTGAAGTTAATGACTGTTGCTTGCGACGACATAGTGAGTTTCTTGCTCCTCAAAACGTTAGATCTATAAACCTGATTTTTGCTGGAACAGTCTCGGAGTTCATCTCTTCTTCTGTTAGACGAAGATAGTCTAACTTTATTCTTATTCTGATGTTGGCTCTTACCTTCTTCATCACCACCGGAACACTTTCTTTTTTTTTCTTCAAACACAGCTTTACATTTCGCGGACCAGATCTGATATTTTAATTCACTCACCAGGAAAAGAAAAGAACATTTGTGTGTATTATTGACAGGTATTGGTGTATTAAACAAGAGAGTAGTATAATCTATCCCTCTGATTTTAAACCTATTTGAAACCTTTCTCCAAAATGCGTTTACACATGCACAATCATAGAAACAGTGTTTGACTGTTTCTACGTACTGACAGTACAGGCATTTATTTGTTTGCATTATTTTAAGTCTTTGTAGGGGTACTAAAAGTCAGTGTATTGGAAAACTATGTGACTTGAGAACAATTTTGTTCTTCAGTTGCTGCCTAACGAGTTAGAATGGCTAAAAGGTATTTCCATAAATTGCAATATCATAATATCCTCAAGCATGTCAAGACTTATTTTACCATCCAAGGGGTTTACCTCTAGGAGATTAGGCAGTATGGCCACAATTATTAGCAATCCTACTAACGGTCATCGCCTACAAAACTCTGCCTCTGTATGATCTATCGGATATGACGTTTTCCAATATTCTGTGTCCAATGAAAGTAGCTGTACTGCCATGCACCTTTCAACTTAGCTAGTTTATCATTGAAAAACTATTCTACAATTCCATCTGAGGAAGGACGGAAGGTTATTTTCTCCATTTTCATTATTTTCAAAATTTTACATATTTTAATAAAGAAAGTAGATTTGAGTGTCATCCTTAATGAGAATGAAGTTATACATCTCGATAAGAACTCATTGACAAACTACTGTGGGATCGTTTCAATTTCTTGGCTTTGTACATTATAAGTACAACAGACATTTGCTAAATAGTAAATAACTATCATTTTGTGTATAATATATAATCCAGTACTTGACATTGGTAATGGGCATGAGACTTAACATTACTCTTTCTAGTGGTCAAATCTATAATATTGTAAGTTACTTCACATGTTCTATTTGTAATAGATTATTATTTTCAATTGGAAAAGTTTAGGTGAAACTAACTAAAACTGTTCTTTGAGACCTCTTGCATATTCCCATTTTCTGTACAAAATGCTGAAGTGAATACACTAATAAATAGATATTGATTTGTGAACAGTAGCTATTGTTAGCCCAAAATAAATTCACTGTTTCACAAAGTCATTTCTAGAACTTCAGCTTGATTCACTCTAGACTGATTTTGTTGGTATTCTTGACTCTCCTCGTGAAGGTAAGATCCTCATTGACCAACGTTGCTGCTATCTTTCACTGTAAATCCTTTGTTTATTAGCTTTGGATGATATTTTCTGGAATACTCTACTCTTTTACTTTACTTTTGAGTTTGACTATTAACATCTATTTCTTGAGATCCTTTTCAAAACGAATGGAAACAATAACTGGTAATCGCTCAAACCTGCAGATGATAAATTTCTCAGTATCTTTATTAAGACTGGTATGTTCAGATTCGCGGAGTATATATTATTTCATCTGTGCATTCGGAGTTATTTTCAAGTTGAGCCTAATATTCGTTCCACGGTACTCCACCATTATAAGTAATTGATTTCTTAATGAGTTTGGAAAGTGGAAGCATTTTAATATATCATATGATTAAAAAAGTAACTGCAGTTACGTAGAGTATTGCTGTATAGTTTCTTCACCATATAAAACCATGGTTGTAAAAGGTTTAAATATCTGTTTCAGCCCCTATGCACCAGAAAGTTTGAGTTAAGTTTTAGGGAAATGAATGAGCGTCATAAAAGACTTAAATATCAATCATACAAACTGATCCGATACCAGTACCAGTTTTAAGTCAAAGTTATAGTCATAACCTTTAGTAGTGAGACAAGCTTTTCATCTGTATGTGTTATGGTACCGTGAAAACCTTATCATCAGAACTTTGTAGAGCAGCTGTAAGCCCTCTATCTTTTGACTCAACTAAAGAAGCCTGCATATTTCTTAGAAGCCATTGATCATAGCATTAACAACATCTTTCAGCATATTTCTGTAGATTTCTTCTGCCTTAAGTTGTCACTAACAACTTTGGCTGTGCTCTCCTATTTCTTATTTCCTGTCATGTTTTTCGGTTCTGTTTCTTAAGAATCTCTACAAAACCTGATGACGATTTTGGTGTTCTAACTAATATTTTCCTCTCTCATTCATAATTGTGTTTTTGAAATTGTATAACATGTTCTTGATTCGGTTTTTAGATTTTTTTATATTACTTTTCTAATTTCCTAATGCTCTCACTGTTTTTATCATATAAGACTTAAATTTTTTAACCGTTTTCAAACTTACGTGCCATAAACCTGGTATTGTGACACTGTGATTGAATGACACGTTATAAGACACATGGGAAATGGGCTAAAGGGCTACGTCAGAAAACACAAGGTTCAAACACAGTCGTCCATAATTCTAAAATGCTGACAAGAGGATGGAAACCAGTAAGCAACACCACCCGCCTCCTATAATAAGCCAAATAACAAACTTGCCACTTTCATAATGCGCTCACAGCTCAAAGTGTGTAGCGCGTTTTCAACGACGTACTTAAACGGTATGGCACATTAGCCATTATTCCAAGCCCGGCCCCAAAAGAACATGCACAATTTCTACATATTACTTAAAAAAAAAGTTGTTAATCTTTCTTGAATATACATATTTATGATCAACATTTTTCTCTAATGGGAAATTAATTATATTTTATAGGATACTTATTCTAAATAATACTTTACCGGTATTTTTTCAAGCAACAATTTGGAAAATATCTATCATTCACGTTTTTTACTTACATATTCACTATTTATAATAGATCAGCGATTTACATGTTTGTTTGTTTGTAATTAAGCACAAAGCTACACAATGGGCTATCTGTACTCTGTCCACCACGGGTATCGAAACCCGGATTCTAGCGTTGTAAGTCCGCAGACATACCGCTGTGTCACTGGGGGGCGATTTACATGTATCTTCTGAACAAGTCATTTTGATTCGGCGTTTTTAAGAACATGTTATTTGTATGCTAGTGGAGATTATCACAAAGCACAAAATTTTCTTCTCCAATTGTGAAGTCCCGATTTACTACCATGCTTGCGTTTTGAAAAAGAACAAAAAGAAATAGAGGTGTTTTTGTCAGGGAAATCTACCTGTATTACAAACTGAAAACTGTACTACGACTGGTATGAGCTGGTTATAACTTTATTTGTAAGTAATATGACTAAGTCCAAATCTTTCATAAGTCTGTTATTCAGGACAGGAAGCGCAACTCTTTGTTTATTCGCTACCAACAAGTAAAACGAGCCTATACATGGGAGGATTTAGTACGACTCCTATCATATTTCGTGATAGCCATAGAATTAGAATTAGGATGGAAGAAAGAGAGGGGGGTCTGTCAACGCCTACAAACAACGTGAACAAATATGCTTTCTCATTCAAATGGCGAGGTACATTCTGGCTTCCTTCAAACCAACTTAGCCGACGAACACGAGACGAACGCTCACTTACTAACAACATTCAATGGAAATGCACAAAACAGCTTTAAAACTCACAAGCACAGCCAGAGGAAAACATATCGTAATCATCCTATAGAAAATTATATACGAATTGTAGCTCACTCTAGAGAAACAAAAACAACACAACATATAGATATATACAAGTTTCATTATACCTATTTTAACATTAGCATTACTATATATACTTGTATTGTGTCATTTAATACAATAAATCACAAAAATAAAGGATCAAACATCTACTTCGGTCTGAAAATTGTTCTTCAAGAAATCCCAGAACCAAGTAGGTCGTTGTACACAGTTACATGCACTTCTCAAGCGTCCTGTCTTGACGCATTTTGTACATGCTATTTGCTATGGTGAAAACATAGTAGTCCATTCCGTCATCAGACTTGATATCCTTTGTTTTAGTTATTATTGTCTTACAATTGTTTGAAACTGGCAGAAATATACAATTATAGATATTCAATTATTGAAACTATACAATCATGGAGAAATGTTGGTGTAAGAAAACACTTAGTGAGAAAGTTGTAAACATAATTTCAAGCTATTGGTACATACATTAGAGACCAACCACGCCACATATTGACCTCTATCTGCCCAACATAGGTGTTAGGGATACATTATCAATCCACTGACCATGGATGCAATATACATACCAGAACAATAACTGGAATGATTGCTAGAGACTATACTTTCAGAAACGAGCTTAATGTATCTAGTTTAAGAACGAGAAAACCTTCTTTAGCCCCACAAACTGATAATTTCGCTTGGAGATTTTTCGAGATTACCAAAATAGAGACAACACCATTTGGTATCTGTGCTGAACAAACGTATATTTCTCTCAGTGACTTATGGGTTTGTATCTAGAAAGCCAGAGGTAAATATGACCATTTCAGTGGTAATTCAATCATGGCATGTGCATACATCAGTGGTTTTTCTAAGGAAAGGAGTTAGTGTTTAAAGATTCAAACTGATATGGTATTGAACCCAGCCGTATGACTTTAGGTGGGTGCAATCGGATCAAACTTTATCCTGGTGAAGGATAATGTGTAATAACATACTATCAGGATTATTCATTTTAATAAAATAATGTACTTTAAGGAAGAAAATACCAGAATAAATTGTCCATGTTTCTGAAACAAAAACTGTGTGAAAACCCATTTCTAACCGAAACTGTGTTGAGATTTTACACACTGGTTTAAACAAAGGCTATGCTGTAACTTTTGATAATTGTTTAGGTGTTATAAACTGTATATGAACTGGATAAATATTTTATTATATTAATGGGAGTTTCAATTTCATTTTACTTCTAAATATATTTAAATTGTTTGTTTATATAAGCTGGAAGTACTGAATTACACTGTTATTGTTTTCTTTTGTTGAACACAAAACTCCACAATGGACTATTTGTGCTGTGCCCATCACGGGTATCGAAACCCGATTTTTAGCATCATAAGTCCAGAGATTTACCATTGAGCCACTGTAGGGCATACATTGTGATATTCCTGTCTAGGGAACACCGACAGGCAGAGGAGTTTGTTATCAAACGATAGGAGGTTCGAATGACTTAGTTGACATAGGTTAAAAGTGGTGCTTAGTGCAGGAAAGAGAAAACACAGGGGCAACTTTACACTAAATAAACACTAGTTTTACTGACAACAATTAGACCGAAACAAGAAAGTAGAACATTTTAACAAAATCAAATACAAGAAGAAAAACAGTAGCTAGAGCTCGAGATAGCGGAACTTAAAAATAAAATAGATTTCAACTTAAGCACTTAACATTGAAGACGTGATTGGCAGAGCACAGATACCCCTTTGTGTAGCTTTGTTCTTAATTACAAACAATCAACCAAACATTGAAGACGATTAGGTAACAGAGCTGATCACTATGATACTTAAGGTCAGGCTCATTTCAAAAGTAAAACTGAGTTGATAAGCAACATGACCTTTGATAATTGAGCTAATCAATATGAGTGACCTCAAGTTCCAAGTGGTCAGTGTTATTACTTGGCTGGATCAGCTTGTCTAAAATGATCACATTTGTCAGAAAGAAACTCTCACAACGAGTATGCTTCTGTCCTTCCTGACATTGATACAGTCTTTGTATTTTCTCAGCATACTTTTGATCAGTCAGCAGATGCAGTTACAGGGAATATTAGCCCATTTCTTAGTCGGTGCAACATCAGTGTTGGTGATGCTTCGTGGGTTAAGATGGTGACGTCGTTTGCAGTGAAGTGTTCAATGGGATTTATAACATTACTTTTGTTGGTCAGGCAATTACAAACATGTTTGTTTTTTGTTTTTTAATGATTGACTACATTGAAATCTAATAGATAATTTTTCATCTCACTCCTCCTATCTAATTTCATGAGTACATTATAATTAGTATTCATTAGCATTCAATCCATGTAGATAAGAATCTGAAAAACAACGACATATATAACACTATTACATGAGGCTGGAATCTATTTGATAATGTTTTAGTTGTTAACTCTATATAACACTTTAGTAATACTCTTCTTCATTTTTTTCTAAATACACTTTTTCTTTTCTGCTTAAACCTTTTTCTACTTCTGGTATAAATCACGGGCTCGTATTTTTTATGAGCAATATATATATATATGTTGTATGAATATATGTGTATGTACTTTTTTTACATGTAGACCGACCATGAAATATAGCTCAACCTCTTTCTTCTTCTGTTCTATTCTTTTCTGTTCTTTATACCTTACGTGCTGCCAAACATTCGGTAAGTGCATTTCTAAAAGGCTTCTAGACCATCTCGCCCTCTACTTAGGAAATTCTGTAGTAAAAAAAGCTTTTCAGACAGTTAAGGTAGACCTGCTTTAAATTCATTTCGATATATAGCAACTCAATGTGGTGTTCACGTGCTCAGCGCACTTTTTAAAGTCCAAGCAGCATTTTTTGCATTGACCCAAAAGCGTCGTGCATGAGACAAACGCATTCCGAGGGACGACGCCCTACGTGACTCTTCACAACGAATAGCCCCATTCAGAAAGAAGGCGAAGGCTGGATAAAGCATAATCTACATTTGCCCATCTCCTTGCTTTATGTTTCCCGCCCCTTTTTTCCCATCTACTTTTTTTTTAATCGTGGTTCAATAACTTTTCTTGTCTTTCTATCTCTCTAATTAATGAAAATATCGCCGCGGTTAAAAAAACAACACTCAATCACCAGGTTATCTTATACAAATATATCACTATAAAGCGTTTGAAAATAAATTTCAATTGAGCTTTTTTTTTCTTCCAAGGGATATCCTATTTTAATCGGTTATTTTCTTGAACTATTTGTCGAAAATTAAAATAATAGTAATAAAAGCTTTATTGAGCTAGGCGTGGCTTAGTGTTTAGCGTGCTCGGACGGTGAATCGGAGGATTTATAGATCGCGGTTCGTTGCCATATCCTACTATTTAATCAGATAAAATAGCCCAAGAGTTAGCGGTGGGGGCTGTTGACTAACTACCTTTCTTTCAGTCTAGAAGCTCAAAATTAAGGGCGGCTATGCACAAATAACCCTTGTGTAGTTTTGTGCGGACATTCTGAAACAAATAAGCAATATATTTAACTTATTGAATTTATTTTGCTATTAGCAATTCTACGTCTTTGTAGGTGACTACTTTTAGAAACTTTACAAAACATTTCACACCATCGTTCTTATTTTCGTGGATGTAGCAATGAGGATAGTTTAGAAATTTGACTATTCATAGGAGGTTTATGTTGGTTGTAGATTATGTACTGTTCACATAAACACGAATTTTTATTTTTGTTTTAACGAAACGTGAACATTGGGCAATGGGATATACAGTGTGGCGCGATACCACTGGACCAAGACATCCAGTAAATAAAAAAAAATTAATCAAATCGTTGTGATATATTCTGCATTGAAAGTTTTGTTGCGTGACCCTCTTGATTGGAACCTTTACGTTTTGCGCTCCTTAGTTAGGAATCATGTGTGCATTATAAGAGTGACAGTCAAATCTAATTATTCGATTAGTTTGTTTGTTTGTTTGGAATTAAGCACAAATATGCACAATGGGCTATCAGTACTCTGCCCACCACAGGTATTGAAACCCGGTTTCTAGCGGTGTAAGTCCGCAGACATGCCGCTGTGCCACTGGAGAGCCTATTCGATTAGAGTATCTCAGGAGTAGGCAAGGTTTGATGTTAAATAACTGTATTCTCTTTAGTCTATAAGTTCAATTAGGGACGCCTAGCCGATAATCATAGTGTAACTTTGGGCGAATATCCGAAACAAAACAAACCTGTTTTTAATACTTTTTTTCTGACTATATATCAAAAAGTTGATTATACTAATAATCATTATGCCATATAATTATCAGAACAATTTGCTGAAAGAAGGTTGGTGACTAGGTGAGAAGTGGCTCATTTCCTTCTAATAGAATGGTTCACTGAAAATAAATCGCACACTCACCTATTGAGAAACTTCCCATATTCTGACTCAGTTTAGTTGTGCCTGTGAAACTTTATTTACCTGACATATTTCACATTCTCAAAGAGCAATTATAAAAGGAAAGTCACGTGAGAAAACAAAACACGGGGGACAATCTTAAGTTACCCCGGTACTGACCACAGCTGAGCTGATCTTTATAAGGTCAACGAACCACAAACGTTTGCACAAACACGCTCAAGAAGTCCTTGCGTAACAGATGTGACTGAGACTGGTTGTCAAAGAAGAAAAATATCTACAGAAAGAGCTTCAGACACAAACATGAGAAGAATGTTTAAAAGACTGACATAGACTTAAAGTGAATTTTTAGCGACATGACACAAAAACGAAAATAATTAAATTTTCATTGGTTAATTATAATTAAACAAGTTTTAAGATGACTCATTGGCTAAAATATGTGAGGTTATTCATTTGCGTGGTGCATTCAGATACATCTTCTTACCTTCCCACTAACAAAAAATCTTTCCCAAACTATAAATTATGCTTATTAAAAATATTGAAAACATACGCTGTCCAATCCTAGACTATAAGAAACTACTGTAATATAATTTTGAAAAATATATATATTTAATTTATAAATGTGTTCAGTCTAGTACGAAGACTTGCTACTAAGAAAATGTTGAAATATCAGTACAGGAATGATGAAGTGAATGGGACGTATATTATGATAATATGATATATAAAGTAGACAGTATCATATATAACACAGATAGTATTATATACATAACATAGATAATATCATATATAAAGTAGACAGTATCATATATAACACAGATAATATCATATATAACATAGATAATATCATATATAACATAGATAACATCCTATATAACGTGGATGATATCATATATAACATAGATAACATCATATATCACACAGATAACATCATATATAACACAGATTATATCATATATAGCATAAATAATATCATATAAAACACAGATAATATCATTCATAACAGAGGTAATATCATATATAGCATAAATAATATCACCGATGCAAATTAGTAATTTCTACACACTAACGAAGTATTCCTCAAATTATCCGTTGAATGTATTATCAAGTATCAAAAATTCTTATTTTCGAAATTTTAATTCAAACATTTAATCTTTTCATAGAACTTTAATTGAAGTAGAGGTTTAGTCAATATGATTTATAAAAGCTTGTTTTTAGCGCAAAGCTACAAAAAAAGCGGTAACTGCGCTTTATATACTGCGAGGAATCAAACCCCGGTGTTTAGCATTATAAGTCTGTAAACTGACGCCTGATCTGCAAAAGAACTGTATAGAAGATTAGATTAAATTTGTACATTTATTAAGGATTATCTGTACGTACGGATCATCTGGTGGAATTTATAATCCTTTAAGGTGTATGATATATTTGATACAATTAAAATCAGAAAATACTTAATTTTGTTAAATATAATTATAGTTTTTGGAAGTTTAACCCGACTGATATAGTAGCGTTACTTTTCTTCGTGGACACTAGAATATTAAAATTAATTACAATATCAACATTTAAATAAGATAAATATTATATATATTGCGAAATGTGGTGTATGTTGAAAAGCTACGCACGCAGGCAAAGCTCAACATTCACTTTTGAAATGACGGGAGAACAGCTATGAATAAATGTCGATGCCAAATTTTCTTTCGCAAGCAGGATATTCTACACTAACTTGTTAGGAATTAATCACACTAACATTCATATTTCAAAATGTAACGTAGCTTAAAAACTAAAAACGTAGATTTATGGTATGTTATTGTTGAGCGGCTCTTAGCATGACTGAAATGCTCAACAATTACTATTCGCGGTGGACGGTATAAGTAGTTCAAAGCTTTGACTCTGAGTGAAACCAATAATGCAACATAATTAAACTTTTAAAAGTCCATGAAATAATTTAAGGTGATAAATTAACTTAATCTTTTCATGTCACTGGGGAAGGGTACTTTTGCTAGATTAACTTAAACTTTTTCCATCACTGGGGACGGGTACTTTTACTTGTATATTTATAATAAGAAAGCTTTTTCTTTTTTGACCAATCTAATATCAAGTATTTATCTTAGTGGAGTACAGCTGAATGTAGCATTCTAAGAAAACACACAACTTCGTGGCTCATGAACTTTGTTGTGAATACCAAATATTACAAAAAATACATACAAAATGGTAAAAACTTTTAAAGTTTAGCGCATTCAAAACACAAATCATGTGTCTTAGCTAATATATGTATATATATATGGGTGTGTGTGTGTGTATTTTCAATTTCCATGTGACTTATAAGGATTATTTACAAATCTACGAGTGGTATATATGTTATGAACAGTGTGCAAATTCATATATATAAGAGTTGGAGATAAATTGATGATCGGTGAGTTTGTGGCAGATATCTATCTGTTCAGGCTGAACTGTGGTTTCGGGAACAAAGGGAGCTAATAATTTCTAAGATATCATACAAACAGGAAGTACTAAGTGAACTTAACAATGACCTATCAAACAGCGATTGATTTGCATGGGTACTTTAAACAGTCTACTACCTAACAACTTCCTGTCCCGTGCGTAAAATGCTTGAGAGTACGTCCGTTCGTGCCACGCGAACTAGTAATACGATAAACGGTCTGGTGAATTATCGTGGCTTCTATGTTCAATGCGACACAGAGTTTAAGACGAATATGAGGATAACGAACCCCTTAAAAACAATATCACACGAACCAATAAAATTTTGGATGTGTTGTACCCAACCAATTAGTTCACTTTCTTGGTACCAAAATGTTGGAAACTAAGCCTACTTCGCTGTACAATAACATCCATATGTCTACACCCCACCAATATATACCATGGTTGTGTGTCCGCTTAAGACTTCCTCTTATACATATTCACATAAATTAAGTGACATTGGACGATGCAATCATTTATTTGCAGTGCTAATATTGTATGCTATCTCTACACTGACTTGTCCCAGTCTTTTAACGATTGTATTTCTTTAATGACTATTGGAGCTCGATATTCACGTGCTGGACTTGAGAATGGCGTATCTCTCGAACAAGTGGTACGATTTTGTTCCAAAGTTTCTTTCTGTTTAATATGTTTTTATTGCCTGCATACGTAGTTCATAATTTTTATTCCGGTCAGGTGCCTGAGTTCCGTTCCGCGTATCTCAGTAATCTTTCATTAAGTGATAACTGCCGCCCTTTCTATCTGTTCATCCTATTTTAAAAGGTCTGCCAGCTAACGCTGGTGAACTGAATTAATTTTCCAGGTATGCCTTCCGCATGGCAAAGACACTGAGACACATATATTTTTGTGCAGATGTTTTTCAGCTACTGTATCAACTGTACCAGTACAGTATACCAGTACACCGCCAGATTATGCGAAGAATAGAAACAAACTGTTATAATTAATATATTATATTACTGTTCTCTACTTGTCTTATACAGCAGTTACAACATGTAAACAGAAATGTGAAACTAATTCTATAGCTATTGCCTCTTACCTTATCTATTCCTCTTTCTATTGAAGAGGGAACGTGTAGGTGCAAAGGGACAAACATAAAGTCAAAACAATGGAAAATGGATAGACAGATTAAGAGACATGCAGATAGATATAGTGATGTAAAGTAAAACATATAGAGAGTAGACATAGGAATGTATCTTAACACATAAGAGAGTAAACATAGGGATGTACATTAAAACATATAGAGTAGACATAGGGATGTACATTAAAACACATATAGAGTAGACATAGGGATGGGCATTAAAACATATATAGTAGACATAGGGATTTACCTTAACACATATAGAGTAGACATAGGGATGCACATTAAAACATATAGAGTAGACATAGGGATGTACCTTACCACATATAGACAATAGACAAAGTGATGTACATTAAAACACATAGAGAGGCATTAGTTCACTGTAAGATAAACCCTAATGAATTGATCCTTACACTACTGAGTTTGTACACAGCTGCGCTCACTAACTATGGTACCTTGCCATCTCATACTTGAATAAGTTTGAAAGGAAAAGTTGGATCATATCAACAATATATATACATTGAACAAATCTATCCCATTTATTTTTTCTCGTAAATTGCCGAGAGTTCTTCACGATGCGTAGACATTTAAAGAAAGTGCAAGATATGTGGTCCAAATTATGACAAATTATTGATGCAGTGTTTAGTAAAAACAAGGATATTATGTAAGCTTTTATTTTAAAACAAGTTGGACTAACGCATAAAAATGGGACACAATGAACAAGTATCGAAATAGTACTTTTTTTTTCAATTTGACGAGATTCAAGGATTGGGTGGTTTAAAAGATGAAAAACACTTAACCTAACCTGTTTCACGAAAATTACTGATCTGGCAACGGGCAGAAATTTAAAGTAGACGTCACTTCCACTTCCAAAATTTTGGTAGCAGAATTAATCAATTTTTCCGAACTCGCATGACGAATTAAGTAGGAAACCAATAATATATTCAACTGTTTTTTTCTGGCCCACATCTACTTCCATTTGTTTTAATATAACTGTGTTTTGCAATTGGAGCGATTATCAAGTTGGGGTTTAACTTCCTTAAACTGCTGTCTCCTAGTAGATAACAATTAAACCTGAATAATACAGCACAATCTGGAAATATATTTCTCCCCAAGCAACTGACTAAAGACCGGTAGTTATGTTGTCTTTTATGACTTTCAGCCACAAATTATGGTGTATTGATAGACTAGTATCTATCATCCGAGGGGTGATTGACCCCATGTGGCCATTGATAATTCTTGCTTTTCGTATGAAGCTACAACTGCTATATTACTATGCTTTCCGACTTTTGTGGAATCTAGAGAGGCGTTTTGTTTCCTCTGTATATCTGCTACACCATCCATTAGACTTAATGATTAACAAATCACTTTGATATTATCTAAAGGATGTAAAACAAATTACTTGTAAAATATATAAAATCAAAAATAATTTTTCAGGCACTATAATAAAACATATTGTTATTTATAGCAGTAGCGGTAGTTTTATATCCTTCTCGTGAATTCGAAATAGTTATTTGGCATTTAGCATAGTAACAGTTATTGATAGATAAAGTCTAACATATAACGGAGATAATCCAGAGAGTTACTGTATTACATTTTATGCGAAAGCAGTGCGGAAGAAACAGTATAAATTAAGGTTTACAGGAGTTTCCGAAGGGCTACTGCTTCAGCATCTGACAAGTGGTTGCCAAGTATAATAAAGGTATTACTTTCGGAAAGTAAAATAATTAATAACAATAAACCTAGAATTTATGATGAAAATCGTATAAACCGCAGGTGTTTTTTTATTTATTTTTTTACAAAACCTGTTCATTTCAGATTCAGAATACAAAATAGATAACTTAAGAAGAATGTGAAAAACATTTGCAGTTTAAGTGATTTTGTTATCATAAATTTTAGACCTATGTTTTTACTGCTTCTCCAGCTTTTGGTCTTTAAACCATAAGAATTTATTACAATGGTCAACAAAATATTAATATTACTCAAAAGTAAAAGATGAATATATCTTTATGAGAAAATCTACAAGAGATATACTCTGATAAAAATCTACGAGTGATATACTCTCATAAAATCTACGAGGGATATACTCTGATAAAATCTACGAGTGATATACTCTGATAAAATCTACGAGGGATATATATTCTGATAAATCGACACGAGAAAAAAAATCACGATTTATATATTTCGTACAAATTATAAAAAAAATATTTCTCCATTATTTATTGTGTTAACCATGGCTTATGATTTTTGCTCTAAAGATTGTACTCAAACTTTAGATGTGTGTTCAACCAAGTGCTTTACATGAAATTCTGGGCTAGCTCAGATAGCCCTCGAGTAGCTTTGCGCGAAATTCGACAAACAAACAAAAACCAGAACTGAAGAAAATATATAATATGAATGAGAGAGAGAAGCATACTCAGCCTAAGAAGTTTTATTCTACCATTCAACTACACATAGTTATTGGTTAGAAGACTTAAGAATGTAACAGCAAAAGTTTTTCATCTTGCTTTAATAGTAGAATACATGTTACTAATTTGGAAGTGATAGACTAGAGGATGTAGTCAACACAATCCACGGCCAACTCTATTACCAACGAAGAGAAGGATTGACCATCACATTATAATGACCCAATGGTTGAAAGGTTGAAGATGTTTGGTGAAGGGATTCGAACCCGCGACCCGCATATTGCGAGTTTAGTGTCCTAACCACTAATTCCAGGTTAAAACAATGTAGTAAAAACTCGTAAATCTCTTTGTCTTAAACTGTGTTTAATAGCAACCTTTAAAAATATAATCAGTTGTTCTCGTAAGACGTCTAAAAATACAAAAAAAAAGCAATTAGTAGTTTAAAAATCATATATTTCCCACTGTAAATAAAAAACTCTTCTCATCGCCTGTAGCAACACCTGCTTTTGTTATAGCTTTTAGCACTTCTAATATACGCATGTGCAGCATAGAACAGCTGCATGAGTCTATATAAATCTTGTTTCTATACCTCTTTTCGTAAGATAAGATTAAGTTGCAGCTGGCACTTGATAAAGGACGTATATTGTTATTTTATCGGAGAATAAGTTTTACTTACGGTTACTGTCTGTAAAATCAACGAGCTATGTAGTCTGCTTTTAACCAAAGGTCGAACTGTAACCAATATTATATTTATATGAAATTTCAACAACGAAATATGTGAAACTAACACTGAGGCTTGACAACATATATCTTCATCAATTAAAGTGTTATAGAAATATGCATATGACATTCTCTTTTTTTTTCTTTTCTTTTTTTCTTTTTAGTAGAACACCCGGTACTCAAATGAAATATTTAGAACGTGGTAACAATAGTTAGTTCTATAAATAGCCAGAAATGCGTATATTGAACTAAGTATTGAAAAGTAGTATATTAAATGAAAGCGCTAATAAAATATACAATTATTAAATCAAAACTATAACAAGATATTGGCGATTAAAAGGAGTAGTATACTACTTATGAAAAGGACGTACCAAGCGGATATCACTAGTTAGTAACTGGTTAGTAACACCTAAGTCGAATCATTATTTTATCACTAAATGCTAGTTACCAATTAGCAACCGCTTGATCTTATGATTTCTGTAGCACTATAGCTGTTCAACTATCTTATTATTGTATAGCAATGATACATTAGTAAATAATTAATAAGGAAGGCTATGTAACAGCTCTTTCTGACTAAAAATATGCTTACATTTGGATCATAAAGATGAGTTCAGGTTGAGATTTTATAAAAATTTACAAGAAGGGGATATTCCTTGTGCGTAATGGCATTGGAAAACAATGCAATATTAATCCATTTGGAGCACCAGGACCATTCATAAAGAGACTCGCAACAAGCCGTATCTATGTTATGGTAAGCAAAATATGCCCTCTTGTAACGGATGAGAATCCATGAACCCAGGCAACAATACGCAAAGTAATGATTAAAAAAGCTAAGCGAGCTGCTTCCACGACATATCAGTTCAACCGTCGTATACCTCAAACAGTTGGAGAATGAAATGGGACTCATGTTATTCCATAGGAAGACCGACGGATAAAGTCGCTGGACGCAGAGCCTATAGATTTATGTGCAATCAGACTGTTGTAACTGGCACTGGGAAACTGTTATTGTCGTACACTAGATGGATTTTCGAAAGTGTGCAGAGAAGTATTGTGTGATTTGGACACGACATTATCATGTTTTTATAAAGTTTTTAGAACCGCTGCAAGAACCACGGTCGTCAGGAAGAGTGGCGACACAGACTGTATCAGGCTTCAAAATTGTTTCAATATAATGTACTCATTTATCTATACACTAGCCCAAACAACAGTCAAGGGCAGTACAATAGACCGAGTGGCAATCAAAAGTTATATAGCAAACCAAGTAGCTATGAAAACTAGTGTGTTGAAACAAGCGACAATTAACAATAATATGTTAAAACTAGTGAAAATCGAAAGTTATATACTTGGCAAACGGCATCCGGTAGTGGTATACTATTAGGCAGAAATAAAGAATAGTATGTTAAACCGGTCAAGAATAGTACATTAGTTCAAGCATAAATAAAGAATAAAGGTTGGCTAAACAGCAATATCAAGAGTTACGTACTAGACAGTTAAATGTAGTATGCTATATCAAGCTGAAATAAATTGTAACATGAGTCACCAACAGTAAGTGGTATGCTAGACCAATTGGCTATGTAGATTACTACAGTCTTGGCCAAAATGTATGCACATTTTGTAACAAATAAGATCATTAACATTAAGATGGAATACAAATACACTTAGTACTGTCAAACTGAGAAATGCATGTTCTATTAAACATCTACTTATGTAATTTGTATAATAAGACTGGTTCTATTGATATCATGAACGATTTATTAGAACAGCAAACAATTTTTTTTCGACACCTGTAGAAAGATGTGTCATTCAGCATTTTACCTATGACAACAAAACCTTACCAAGACATATACAATGACAAAATATAACACCAACTTATTATAAATTGGTCTGTAACCTTATATCAGTCCATATTAAACATTCAGTACTTGGTTGGTCCTCCTTGTACTCTAATAACCTCCGAAAGGTGATGTGGCATTCTGTAGATGAGGTTATTGATGTAATCCGCCGTGATTTCATCCCAACTCGTCACTAGAAGGCGCTACAACTCAGCTAAGTAGCTCGTTTAGGGTTGTGGTTAGCAATCTTCCGGCTCTTCTTACAAAATTACCTTGTTTGGCCAGTCTCCTATTCACTGTTCTTCTGGGTACCTTGGAATGAATGTGTTCATGCCATTTCTGTCGTAAGGTGATGCAAGACTTCTTTCGACCTGATAAAAATGCGGTCATCTCCGGCAGTAGTTTTTCGGCGTCTATCAGTAGACTTTCATGGAACAATGTTTCCTGTAGTCCGATGACGTTTCAGGATTCTAGATACAGTACACTGGAGGTACCATACTATTCAGGCAATGTCCGTTTGCTTCATACCATTATTGAACAGTCGAATAATTTGACAACCTATAACTTCTGACACGTGACAAGACAAGAGTCTACACCAGACATTCCCAACCTGGGGTACATGTACCCCGAGGGGTACATTTGCACTTTTCAGGGG
>NW_013665935.1:207847-211956 GCF_000517525.1 Limulus polyphemus
GCAAAGTGGCTCACATAAAAATATGCTCTTTAGACAAAAATTTGTGATCATGGTGAACGTTGTGATTTTATTCCTGTGCTACATTATAACTCATGTTTTCAATAAGTAATGTAGAAAAATAAAGCAATATAGAACACCCCCGTTACAAATCAGCTTATAAACTAGGGATCAGCCAACCGGGCAAGCTCTCCTTCCTCCATTAGTGCTTTGGGAGAGAATGCCCAAGGGGTACAGAGGAACAAAAAAGTTGGGTATCCCTGCTCTACACCGAGCACAGAGAAATCTTCTTAGCAAAGCGTTGGTCTGCTTCAGAAAAGATTATACCAAAAGCAGACCCTTTTATGTAAAACAGGTATGTATGTATGTTTTGACGAACAAATGCTCAAAACAATTTATACAGAGCAGAATAACAACTCGTACATGTCTGTCCGATGATACGCTACCCTCTCTGTTATTACTAGGGCACTTACTTAATAACTACCTCATGCATGTAGACAATAACATCACTATAAAACAATATGCAATAATTTTGGCCAAGACTGAATAATAGAACAAACGGTAACTAAGTATTGTATGCTTACTAAAGTGATAGCCAAAGGTAACAAACTAGAGAAATGGTACTCAAAAGTGAAAACTTCAACCGAAGAGGAATAAAGGATAGTATATTAAACTAAACATATTTCCTACTTTGACAGCCATCAAAAAAGTAGAAACCAGAAGTGGTATATTAGACCAAATGAAAACCAGAAGTATTATATTAGACCAAGTGGAAACCAGAAGTGAAATATTAGACCAAGTGGTAACCAGAAGTGGTATATTAAACCAAATGGAAACTAGAAGTGGTATATTAGACCAAGCAGAAAACAGAAGCGGTATATTAGACCAAATGGAAACCAGAAGTATTATATTAGACCAAATGAAAACCAGAAGTAGTTATATTAGACCAAGTGGAAACCAGAAGTTGTATATTAGACCAAGTAGAAAGCAGAAAGGGTATATTAGGCCAAGTATAAAATAGAAATGGTATATTAGACCAAGTAGAAAACAGAAGTTGTATATTAGACGAAGTAAAAACCAAAAGTGGCATATTAGACGAAGTAGATAACGGAAGTGGTATATTTGACCAAGCAGAAAACAGAAGCGGTATATTAGACCAAATGGAAACCAGAAGTATTATATTAGACCAAGTGGAAACCAGAAGTTGTATATTAGACCAAGTAGAAAGCAGAAAGGGTATATTAGGCCAAGTATGAAATAGAAATGGTATATTAGACCAAGTAAAAACCAAAAGTGCCATATTAGACGAAGTAGAGAACAGAAGTGGTACATTAGAGTAAAAAGAAAACAGAATGGTGTATTAGGGTATAAAAAAGTAGAAATAGTATATTAAACTAAATCTCATATTTCTAGTGAACCCTTTGTACTTAAAATTGATGTGAACGAGACCAAAAGAGATTAAAACATTTCGTTTATTTACAATGAGATTGTGGAGTTTTACTTTTGAATGAATTAAGCACCCAAAACAAGTGCACTATTAGTTTCATTAAGGTATAATTTGCTTTGTTTATTAAGATTAATTTTAAACTAATTCATGAGCTAAATCAAATTCAGTCTATAGCTTCAAACAATTATGCTAACAGGCCTCACATGTAAACTAACTTACACCAGGACCAACTGAAATTGTGACTACTCTTACGTTATTTACTAAGTGCAAAATAAATAACACATGAAATTAATTAATAAGATGACATATGTAGCAGAAAAAGGCACTTAAACTTTAGACGTACTATAAGCACTAACTTGAATCACTCTTTTTGTTGTTGTTGTCTAAGTTTATAAATGTTAACTTAAGGCTGAAAGGTAATCAGGATTCTCTATTTCATTACATTACATTACAACTGCCAATAATGAAAATCTGGTGTGAGAATTCCTCCTTATCTTTAGTTATCATAAAAACACCTAGATTCATTGTCATTTGTAATGAATAAATGATAACCTAACACAGTTTGTCGTGGCTAAAGAGTAACAGCTGTCACCACGACCCAGCTTCTAGTTACAATAAAAAAAACAGATCAGTTATGAATATTATTTAAAGCAGTATAATAACTATATGCTTATAAAACAAATTTGGTGACTTTAAACCACAAAGGAAAGGAAACAAAAAAACAAGTTATACATTATCCAAATTTTGGACTAGATTTCATTCACATGTAACACACTTAAATTGCAAATAAATTAAGATAAATTAACCAATCAATGGGTTATACTTGTAACCAAAAAATTGTTTTAAAATATAAAATTACAACATTATTATAAATTCAAACATAAATTGAATCAAAATGTTTGAAAACATTATCGTTGTTTGTTTGTTTTTAGAGTAAATCCATTATCAGCTATCTGCTGTGTCCATCGCGGGGTATCGAACCCCGGATTTTAACATTGTAAGTCCGTAAACTTACCGCTTTCCCATCAAGGGATAATTATCATGGAATCAGTACCGTATTAGAAATTGATTGCGTAAAAGAGAGACAATCAAAATTGTTATTAAGTTATTTTATAATGAGAAATGAGAAACCAGTGTTTGGCCAGTTTTATAACCAGACTACACATTTAATTCTTATATAGATCGCATGTTCCATCCTTATATAATTTTGCAGAAAAGTGATTTTCTAAACCTTTCTTCATTAGAACATTTATCTGTATGTGTAAATATGCTCACAGGATATCATTTAAGTGACAAATACATTTATTAATTTGAAGAAACTTCTACAAAATATCACAAATGACTCGGGTGAAGGAGACGCTTTTAATTCTTCAAATGAAGCCAAGATTAAACAATCAGCAAACAGCTACTGAACTTTTACTCACAATTTAGAATAGTATTTGTTTACAAAGCATATAAAAACTATTGCGTGTTCTTTATGTACTATCACCGATTTCCTGTCACTTGAGGAGACACTGTTTGACTAAGTTGTAGTAGGATATGATATACTAGATCAAACTGTAATCAGCTATGGATATCAGATCGTGTAGCAATAACATGTCATATATTATACTAAATGATATAGCAGATGGTGTATTAAACTAAGTAGCAATCAGAATAGCGGTCTTGTAAACCTATCATTCATAACAGATTTCAAAACCAACATTATGACCAACTTAGTACTGTATTTTCGAACATTGTCAGCTTACATCAGTCTAGCTATTTTAATGATAGGAATTGTCATCCAGTATTTTTTTTATATAAAAACCACACCAACTAATCGTAACAGTCTAGTCATAATTAAAAGTGATATTATATCACTTGTAATTTACAAGTAGTATGTTCAAACAGATGATACAAATAGCTGTAATAATATCTTTCCTCTTATAAATCTATTTTGGAAATCAAAAACTGTTTTGCTATTTAGTGTAGAAGATACGATGTGGTTCAATGAACGTTATAGCTTTTGAACCACGTAATATTAGGACTAGCATAAAGGCTCTACACGAATATCATAAATGTAATTGTAACTCGTAAGACAGATCAAATTATAACAAACATCAGACGATATAGGCAAAACATTGACAGTCTATTAATATGACTAAATAATATCATCTTTCCAATGCTCAGCCCCTGATATAATAAGAAAACTTGTTCGGGACAAAGCGAGAGCAGTATCAGGCTGTTTCTTACTTTATGAGAACAATAATTTTAAAATAAAGAAAGATGCTAACGCTAAGAAACCTGACACGAGTCTCTAGTATGACAGACACTAGAGATAAGTACATCAAGAGTTATCTGTTTTGTTGAATTTCACGCAAAGCTACTCGAGGGCTATATACACTACCCGTCTCTATATGGAAGACAGCTAGTCAATACCACCCACCGCCAACTCTCGGGCTATTCTTTTATTAACCAAATTTGAAATTGATCATCACATTGTAACGCCTCCAAGGCTGAAAAGGCGAGTAAGTTCAGTGATGGGATTCGAACACTTCGGTGCTCGGAGTACGAGTCGATCGCCCTAACTACCAGGCCATGCCAGGCCCATGTGTTGGAAGAGCGCCCTAACTGCTAGGCCATGCCAGACCTATGTGTTTAAAAAGCGCCCTAACCACCAGGCCAT
>NW_013665935.1:212876-239681 GCF_000517525.1 Limulus polyphemus
GTTTAAAAGCGCCCTAACCACCAGGCCATGCCAGGCCCATGTGTTGGAAGAGCTCCCTAACTGCTAGGCCATGCCAGACCTATGTGTTTAAAAGCGCCCTAACCACCAGGCCATGCCAGGCCTAATTGTTTGAAGAACGCCCTAACCACTAGACCATGCCAGGCCCATGTGTTTTAAGAGCGCCCTAACCGCTAGGCCATGCCAGGCCTATGTGTTTGAAAGCGCCCTAACCACCAGGCCATGCCAGGCCTAATTGTTTGAAGAACGCCCTAACCACTAGACCATGCCAGACCTAAGTATTTGAAGAGCGCCCTAACTACCAGACCATGCCAGGCCCATGTGTTTGAAGAGCACCCTAACAGCCAGGTCATGTTATGCCCATGTGTTTGAAGAGAAAGTGAATAACTACTTACTCTCAAAACCACACGATATTTCTGAAGGTTACTCATACGTGTAACATTACACAGGGGACAAGAATAAAACTTTAAGTAGCTTTTAGACAAAATAGGCATTCTAAATAATGTGTAATAGACCGACTGTTTTATGACTAATTATAAGACCCCCTATTTAATCACCTCCACATCTATGAAAGCAGTAAAACGTAAAGTTGCCTTAAAACATCACTTGCCATAAACATTAAAAAAAGAGCTTGGTTAAAAGGTTTATAGGATCAAAAATGTAATTTCATGAAATGTCATTGAAATAATTCGTTTTTTGTTTGTTTTTTTTCCTGGTTGTATATATAACCAAGAAAGTGTTTTGCGCTGAACAACAGACAAATCATATTTCATAGTCAATAATCTTCAATTAAACAATCGACATCTGAGTGTAAAAGCAAAAGAAAATGTACATCGGCACATTTAATGGGTTTCATCAAGTAAGCTAATTACATTCTTCAATAAATATTAGAGAACATTGAAAGATCAAGGAGGTTTTGGTTTTGGTTTTCATGTACTTAAAATGTAAAAACAAATGGCATAGCATAAGTTGTACTCATTTCCTTTGTATGCAGATTTATTTTGGTTTTCAACCTGGTTTTAACAAACGATAGTCCTGAAAACGTTGAAAATTAAAAATAATTTTAACTTAATAATTGCCTAAACTAATGGATCAAAGAAGAAGAAGGAGTAAAGATGAATCGAACCACTCTTCAAAAACGTTTGATTCTGTTTGTTTGTTTGTTTTGAATTTCGCGCAAAGCTACACGAGGGCTATCTGCGCTAGCCGTCCCTAATATAGCAGTGTAAGACTAGAGGGAAAGCAGCTAGTCATCACCACCCACCGCCAACTCTTGGGCTACTCTTTTACCAACGAATAGTGGGATTGACCGTCACATTATAACGCCCCCACGGCTGAAAGAGCGAGCATGTTTGGTGGGACGGGGATGCGAACCCGCGACCCGCAGATTGCAAGTCGAGTGTCTTAACCACCTGACCATGCCGGGCCGAAAAACGTTTGAGGTGTGCATGCGAGAAATTTTCCAAATCGCTAATTTAATCGCTCACTTCTGAACATATATTGAATCTAGCACCGATAGATGTCACTATTAGAATAAAATCAACTCAGTTGATGTTGTTGTTTATAGTACAAGGCTACTCAATGCGATATCTGTGCTCTGTTCACCGTGGGGAATCGAACCCCGAATTTTATTGTTCTAAGTTAGTAAACTTACCGCTGACCCAACGGGGGACTAACCCAAGTGACTATGTCTACCTTGAGTTGCATCAAAAATAGTTTAACAAGGCTTTTCTTTCTCTACGTTCCACTAGAGCAGCGTTTCTCAACATTCTCGATACCAGGGACCCCCTCGATGCCTCCTCACATTTTCGCGAACCACTAAAGTGCGAGTACAATGAAAAAATCATTACGATTTACATATAAATATTCTGTCCTTTTTGTTTGTTTGTTTGTTTTCGTGAAGTCCCACGAATCAGCAAAGTTTTTGTTACGGACGAACGACGGTCTGGGGACCAGTGGTGGAAATACACTGCACTAGAGCACACTATAATAGAGATTCTTACATTCTACAGTGGTGGAAAAACACTGCACTATAGCACACTATAATAGAGGTTGTTACATTTTACAGTGGTGGAAAAACACTGCACTATAGCACACTATAATAGAGGTTGTTATATTTTACAGTGGTGGAAAAACACTGCACTAGAGCACACTATAATAGAGGTTGTTACATTTTACAGTGGTGGAAAAACACTGCACTATAGCACACTATAATAGAGATTGTTATATTTTACAGTGGTGAAAAAACACTGCACTATAGCACACCATAATAGATATTGTTATATTTTACAGTGGTGGAAAAACACTGCACTACAGCACACTAAAATAGAGATTGCTGCATTTCAAATCCATTGAGTCTCATCAGTCTTTCATAATGTTTTTTCTTTCTGTTTCGAATTTTGAAACAAATGCCTTCAGATACTGTATAGAAAAACAGTAAAACAAAGAAAAAACATTGTTTTCTGGTTCATCGAAATCACATTTTTTTTTAGATAGATGCTGTAATCGTTATTAATAAAATCTAATAAGATTAATAAAGCAGCCACAGCGCGGCGCAGAAAATACGTCAAATACAGTATTACTATATACCTTCTACGTAGTTCGCCAAAAATTCTTCACGTATTAATAATTTGTTGTACATAATAAAAAGCTAACATATCAAGTGATAGTACTTTTTACACATCTTCGAAGGTTGCGAGACGCACACATTGTAGAAATGAGAAAACCATAGTATCAATCCATTGATAAAACTTGTAGCAATTATTCACTCGAACATAACTAGCTCAAACTTTAGGTTTTTCCATAACGAATGGTTGTGGGGAGTATGTAGCGTCTCTAAAATACTCTCTCGACTACAAATTTATTTTAATAATGGTTCGCTATGATTCACAAAGTTCTGCTTGTTAGCGAATGACATACAATAAAAAATTCACACTTGTGATTTCTACACATCAAGTCTATGTTTATGAAATTACTTGTGTTCTAAAATTAAACATTCCAATATAGTGATAAACGAAGCGCTTATTGAATCTCAAACCCTTACTCCGCGGTTTCGAATCAAATTATAGTTCTGTTAACAACTTTCAAGAAAGATCAGTCACTAAAAATCAAGTGATCCGATTACAGACAACCTGACAAGCCACACACACACACACACACACAATAGTGATACTAGGTTGCACTATAGGCAAGCTTTCACCACCCGTACTCCATATTGAAGAGCCTTAGACATGTGTTCAATAAACACCGACGTAAAACCACGATTTTCGGGAACCTTTTCCACGTATCTCGTCCATTATCTCCAGCAAACAAGTAAGCTGAATCGAACACCGCTTGGGGGTGTTTTTTTTTTACTTATTTACTTAATGTGGAGGCGCACACACTTGCGGTCGCTCCTTAGTCAACAAAGTTAAGATAATGAAATGTCAATGAAGCCTACACTGCTGTGAATGCAGACGCCACGAGGCCAGCACGCGGTCTGCACGAGACAGACTTTGAGATTACACGAATCCCAACCCGTACTTTAAGCCAACAAACAACGAGTTTCGAGGTCAAGCTATAATTTTAAATGTTCAGATATTTCATTATGTTTTATCCACAAAGTTAAAAAAAAAGGAACCAGACAAAATATCTATAAAACCATGAGACCAAGTAAGATGTGGTCATAAAAACTATTTCCCTTTTTTCATTGATTTTTTCCGAACCGTAAAACACAAATCTGAGCAAACAAATTTTATACCATGTTATTGTAAAAGTGATTCTAATGTATTAAAAGATCTGATTCCCTAAATTATGAATTTCCCATAAATAAATTAATACCTAAACGACCAGTAGTTCGACAGCAATACAATCATATCATATGAAGAACTGAAAACACATATGACATTTGACATACAGATTTTTATGCTGTTAAGATAGCTAAAAATTATCTTACTTTGGAAAAGAAAAAACTGCATACTTATATATTAATTTGCCAGTTTTAACTTTATTCATTGGAACAGCGGAAAGTTTACGGACTTACAACACTAAAATCTGGGGTTCGATTCCTCGCTTTGAACACAGCAGATAGCCTAATATAGCTTTGCTCTGAAATAAACAATTATTTGCTAGACGCGTTCTCGTTCTTCACGTGTTTTATAGAATGTTTTATTTATGGTTTGAACTATGCATTCAGTAATAGCTTTAGTCGACAATTGCCCTGAAAAAAAAGAGGGGAAATATGTAATATTTTTGTAAAAAAATTAATAGTTTTGAATTCTTTGAAAAGTATCAATAATTATAATATGCTTTCTTAATATGTATTCAGTTACTGAATATGCAAAACTACAATTTAGAACTACATAGTCAAATGATTTTATTTTTCTTTTAATTTTTAATTAATTAAACCAATATTCATCATAACAAGAAGAAAAAACAGCATACTAGTATAGTAATTCTGTAAAGTGAAAATAAAGCGACATTGGACTTTCTAACAATATCTGTCAACAATACCATAAAACCACTGAAGCCATAGAAATAAAAGTCGAAACTTTATATCAAGTAACTTTCGTATACTTGAAAGGTTTCTGCATTGACTTCTCTAATATACAAAATAAAAACAGAGTGAAAACAACACGAGATCATCGTGTTCGTTACAAAGTTAGAATAGTTGACATATGCATCATATATATATTATATATAATTGGTTTTGGGCTCTATTATATATATTTTTTTATATATTTCCGTTAATGTTCTTATTCCATATTACACATGTGTCCGGTAGCTCAGCGGTGGGCTAAAAATGCTAATCATTGGGTTTCGATCCCGCGGAAGGCAGCGCACAGAAAACCATTGTCTAGCTTTGTGCTTTACAACAAACAAACACACAGACAAACATATTACATGTACTATGCAAGTCTGCTTATTTTTACTTTTTTTTACATAGTGTTTTGTTGGCTTTAGTAATCGAAAGCTCTTTGGTGTTTGATAAATATAAAGCAAGTTGTGTGTATAAATGCTCAACTGAAAACAGGAGAGGTGTAGGAGACAAAGTAAAAGTGGGGTGCAAGGTTTTTTTTTACCAAGGGAATGGAGGGAATGTACGCCACATTCATTACGGCCGGTTCTGTCTCATGGGTTCTGGATTACGCCACAGGCACATCCATTACGGCCGGGTCTGTCTCATGGGTTCTGGATTACGCCACAGGCACATCCATTACGGCCGGTTCTGTCTCATGGGTTCTGGATTACGCCACAGGCACATCCATTACGGCCGGTTCTGTCTCATGGGTTCTGGATTAAATTTTATTAATTCTCCTGCTCTTCCTGAGAGTAATTTTTCCTAATTTTGATGCATTTTTACTAGGAAAGATTAAAAAGTGGGGGTCCGGGCCCCATCTGCTTCCTTCGCCACTGAACAACCAAACTTACTAAAAGCATATGTAAAGAACCCGAGGTATCTGAAGTTGTGTACATCTGTTCGTCTGAGATGATATCACCAAACCCACTGTAATGCTACGTTTGCTTGAGTAAACACTCCATCCCGTGTTTAAAAGTAGATAAATACAGGTACACAACAATTACATGGACGATAAGACAGGAAAATCTCGACAACTACTCACAGGTGTGAGTAACATTCTAAATCACGTACGGAATAAACATATTTTTTTATATATAGTCTCATACACAGTCTAACTACAATATTTTGGTCAATCTAAACAGAATCTTATGCGACACATGGTCTAAACATGGTCTAGGGTTTTGATATAGCTATCCCTAATCTTGAACTACTGATCAGAAGCTAACAAATAGAACCCACCGCCTATGCGACTGCTCTTAATCGAATAGAGGAATTGACTATCGCTTTTATGCTGTGTACACAATGTAAATTATCGAACCTTGAACCCTTTGACCCGTAGCCCAGCACTCTAACAAATAGGCGACACCCAGTGCGATTTAAAACAAAGATGAGCCATTTCTGAACCGTTTCGCACGATCCACTTATGAGTTTATAACGCTAAAGATTGGGCCTCGATAGCCACGATGAGCACAGTGCGCATATAGCCCATTGTGTAGCTTTGCACTTAGTCACAAAAAAAAAGACTTTTCAAAAATTAAATGGTTAAAGTTTATGCTTTCCTGGAATTATTGAATACATTCGTTTAATTATTTGAATGTTAGTACTACTTAAATTAAGTACAAACAGCGAACATTTCGAAAATCATCAGGAAAATAAATAACTATTAACTTAAATCCGCGTTCCTCTTGCTACTGCGAAGTTAAAAGTAATCTGTAGGACTTTTTCAATCAAGAATACCATAGAAAGACAAATGTATGACGAGGAAGCTTCCTTGTGTTGATAAAGCCACCAGAACTAGTCAACGAGCTACGTTATGGTGGTTCTATGTCATTTCTCAATCACGCAACACTAAGCTTTGGATCTTTGACTTCGCATGGTGGTTAAGAAGTTGATTTTCACGATGACCAAGACATTCTTTATTGCTTAGCTTAGGATTTCTTATTGGCAGTCCTTGACCACTGTGGTTCAATGTTGCCTATTACAGTTTTTGAGGTATGACACTTAACATTACAATACATTGAGATACACTCAGGTCTGACTACAACCCACACCATAACTAAACTACTACTGAAACGGTCATATTTGTTGATGCTACACTGGGCATGCTGTTTCTTTCTGTCTCTCCAGACATGATATCATAAAATCCCTGGATAGTAGCATTGCTATTGGTTTGACAACAAATCAAACAAGCTATGCGGTCAAATGTGGGACCTCAGACAGGGCTAAGCTAAACTCATGGTGTCTGTTCGTTACTCTTTGTTTACTGATAGCTACTTCAGGTGTTATCAAGTCCATACTCAGTTGATGAAGATCGACCTAGCGGCTCTTATATGGCATGTGGCGCAGAAGTAACTTATTACATGAAACTGTTGACTTTACACAACCTTATCCAGGCCATCTAAAGAATCGGTTGCCTGTTAGCGTGTCTAGATCTTTTTCATTTCAAAACTGGATACATTCCAACACTGTCAGTCTGCACTTCCATTAAACTTCTAAGCCTGCCATCAACAGGAAACGTTGCACATAGAGTCAGACAATAGAGTGACCAAAACAACAAGCCAACAAATGATTAAATCTGAAAAATGAGGGCGACTGGGTAGCAAATGAAGAATAAAGGCGAGTAGCAAGTCAAAAATGCAGACAGTCGTGCTTTCTCACAAGAGGGCAGTTTAAAAATTGATTTATCATTAGTTAAGTGCGCTTTTCGCGGTACTTTTTTCATATCGTATCATTATTACACCTTTTTCCATCGAATATTTTGATTTTAGTGCATACGCTTTAGATATTAATTCATATACAGTATCACAATAGAATATTAACCATTTATTTAACTTCTAGTTCGAGTTTTCTATTAAAGTTTGTAGAGGCACAGAAGTGCTGACATGGTAAAAACTGGAAAAAGAAGTGCAATAGAACAATGGGCTATCTTTGTTGTGTTCATCACAGGATCGATCCCTGAATTTTAGCATTATAAACCCTCACACTTACCTGGGATGGGGGAGGCAATAACCACACGCTTTACAGACTGAAAGTAATCAAGTAAAACTTGAGAGAGAATTTTTAGACCTAATCACAGTGAAATTATATTTTTGTCTATATTATAAGGCAGAATGACAGACAATTTATTACACATAGTTCTCACCTAGTAGAACCTGATACATTTGATGAGATAAACAAGCAGATTTCTGTCTCCCTCCGTTCGTCTGTAAAACTAGTTACGAGGCTAAAGAAAGATCTTATGGATGATAGATTTGACTCATGCATTGTTCACTTTTCACTTTACTTCTTCGTGTATTTAACTAGAGATCACGAAAACATGATTGTGTAGATAACGAAATGTTTCACCTCTGAGAGCAGAAAAAGTTAATTTTGTGAAAGCTAATCTTATTATCATTTAATTTTATCATCAAGGCAGCTTTTTTATTTAATTTGTTTTTACAGATTACAATACAAGTTCTTGTTTTGTTCTCAGTGAAAATCAGCTATTGTTACAACAAAGAACTGTTGATAGAGCTTTGGAAATGTAGGATCGTTACAAACATCTCACAGCAACATGTGACTCACCCTACTTAAAGTCCTCCTAACTATTAGACCTGCATACATGGAACCAATCATAAACGACTTTATTTGACATAAAAGGAAATAGTGCTCTTTTTTTATAAATAAAATAATCGGTGGTAATCATTAAAAATTTGGAAGTAATAAATAAATTATGTTATTTTCATGTCATTATAATTTTAATTTACAAAGCAAGAAAACGTGACAGAACTCATTTGTTTGTTTGGAGTCAAGCACAAAGCTACGCAATAGGCTATCTGTGCTCTGCCCACCACGGGTATCGAAACCCGGTTTTTAGCGTTGTAAGTCCGCAGACATGCCACTGGGGGGGAGGGGGGGACTCATATGTCATAAGGTCGAAAAATAGTTTTGTTTGTTGGTGATCAAATGTATGGTAAAAAAATATCACATTTAACCCACAAGTTCCATGCCCACTGACATTGGAACGTTAAAACACACAAACTTGACCACACCAGTTGTAAGTCGTGGCAACTGCTATATCTAGAATATGCTGTCGATTAATTTGTATTTGATATTATTTGATATACTAACAATTATTGAAAAAATAAGTATATACACTCAGGATATCTGTCCAATTACCATTATCAAACAAATATTATGACCAGACTTGCTTTAACATGGTGCTTCCTTCCACCGAACTATATGGTTGCTACTGTGTTTAGATGACCATTTCATCGAATTAAAGACGTGTAATTTGCGTTGAACTTCAATTTAGATCATTACTGATAGCTAGCTGGTCGCGCTTTACGTCTGTGGAAACGACCGTGTGAATTAATTAGAAATTCATGTGCTGCTAATTTTTGTGGTCACGTGTTAGATTTTATCACGTCACGACTTCAGCAGGATGTCGGACACGCAAGGCAGTCGTTACTCTGTTCCGATTAACCTCAGCAGTGGGCGCTTTAAAAATATTTGATTTCACGGTAATTCTAATTATCGTATGGCTGCCTTGACTTTCCTATCGAGATATTTTCTGCACTATAAACTATATTATTTTACATTTCGAAATACAACCTTAAGTTGCATACTTTAAATATCGTTGCGGCTTTTGAACAACCATCTCAAGTTTTATTTATGAGGTCATACAGAAGAGGTATTTCAGCACTGCAATTTTGAATATTTTCATCTTTTTTTTTTCTTGAGCACAGTTGTTTTACCGGACAACATAACCAAAACTTCTAAATAATTACACGTTAAAATTATTAAAAGACATAAAAGGTATAACGTTTCGACCTACAAGGGTGTAGAAGTTAATGTTCCTGAAGCCATAAACAACACCGTTTTGAATAATTTCGCTGCGCATAATGTTTACTGAAACACAGACACGTTTGTCTTTAGTGGAAACCCGTAAAGTGACAACTACAGTGCCAAATGTTTTTAAAAAATAAAAAAAGAATCTGCAGGATTATTTTACCGCGTGCTATAGCTTAGAAAGCTCGTATGTGTATACTTCCTACATGTTTCTAGAAGTATTTCCTTAAGTTTTTCACTTTATTTGTTTGTTTACCATTAAGCACAAAGCTACAGAATGGGCTATCTGTGCTGTGACCACCGCGGGTATCGAAACCCGTATTCTAGCGTTGTAAGTCCGCAGACATACCGCTGAGCCACTGGGAGAGAGCAGATTTTTGTTTAAAAATTGTATACAAATATTGTTTAACCCTTTCGTGACTAGGAATTTTTATTTTCACGAACCGTACAAGATTGGGAAATTCAACACAATGAATTTATCGTATATTATAATGAAAAGGGCCCTTAAACCCTATATCATTGGTTTCGGTGTGAAGAACCCTTATTAAAGTACACCCATGTGGACCCTGCGAACAGAAATAGAGGGCGTACTAAGTAGTCCGCTACAATATGCAAAGGGCTATAATTTCTTTTCATGCACATCGTGCTACTATATTAAGAGTAAAAACAAAAACAAAGTTTTTTAGCACAATGAAAAATAAAACCTTTTATTATATATTTCAGTCGACTAGTTTCGGTAACATAGTTACCATCATCCGGGCTAGTAACCAATATAGGCCAAGCTAGCACTGTAGTCAAATGTGACAAAAAACGCAGTTTTTGTTTTTCACTCTTAATCCAAAGGATTAATCTTTGTTTTCCTTTTTTTTACCTTCAGTTTTAATATCATATTAGAAACATCACTGACATTTTTTATTTTATAAGACAAATCAGTTTTAATATCAAAATAGTTTCATTTCAGCGTTTAGTTTGCAGCGATTACGAATCAAATAACGACGTAACAGAAAATGCTGAAGTCATCTTTTCCACTAATATTGTAGAAGCAAAACAGGTATCATAGGTTTTTTTTATTTTCTATTTCCTTACTAAACTCATATGCCAACACTATTTCCTTTCTTTAAATTCGGTTCTCTCGGATATAAGCACTTCGATCGACTTGTGCAATTGTACAATTGCTATCATACTTATGTATGTACATCCTTCTATGTATACTACTTACACACATAGATATGGATTATTAGGATAATAAACGCAATAGGAGAACATTGTAACGTTGTACATTTTCTGTTGTTTAACTTTAATTTAGCCATACTTTGTAGCCATTCACGGGTATGCACCTAGCACAACTAACAGAAAAATGAAAACAATAAGACACTCTAAAAATTTACAAGTGGATAAAAACAGTAAATAATACTGTCACTCTGTACTTCTTTCTAGCTGAAATTACAATTAGTACAACTAGTGTACCATCAGTGTCTCTCTCTCTTCAATGATGCAGGACCTATTCTTTATCAACCCATAACGCTGATCTTCAATGTACACATGTGCAGGCTTGATTCTTGTTTCCTTCATAGCTCTGTTATAGGCTTTCCCACAGGGAACACACAGGAGTGACACAGTACATGTTTGGACAGTTATTCATCCTGGTGGAAAAATTGCTCTTCATACCCTCCGAGGAAACATCATTGGAGAGGTATTACTGCCATATGCTAGGGCAATGTTTGGCAATAACTTTGTGTTCCAGGAAGACAATGCCACTACCCACAGTGCACTTATTGCACAGGATTATCTCGACCAGGAGAACATTACAAGATTGTCATGGCCAGCAAAGTCTTCAGATTGTAATCCCATTGAGAACTGTTGGCCAGAAATGAGCCAGAAAATTGCTAACCACGACTCTAAACCAGCTACTGTATCTGAGTTGCAGCGCCTTCTAGTGACAAGTTGGGATGAAATCACGATGGATTACATCAATAACCTCATCGACAGCATGCCACGTCACCTTGAGAAAGTTATTACAGTACGAGGAGGACCAACAAAGTATTTAATGTTTAATATGAACTGATATAAAGTTCCAGACGCTAGTTATAATAATTTGATGTTATATTTTGTCATTATCTATAGATATATATATATGTTTTGAGAAGGTTTTGGTTTGGTTGTGATTAGTGAAGTGCTGAATTACACATATTTATACAGGTCTCTGATAAAATTGTTTATTGTTTTAATAAATCATTGATGATGTCCATAGAACCTGTCTCATTATACAAATTACATATTTAGATGTTTAATATAACGTGCATTTCTCAGTTTGATAGCGCTAGGTGTATTTGTATTCTATCCTATTAATAAGGATTAATAATGTTACAAAATATGCAAACAGTTTGGCCAAGATTGTGTAACGCGTTGATAAGCTGAAATTGTATGGTACTGATGAGCCTCTTCAAAACTGGAAAGGAAAATGTGAACGAGTTGAAACCGTAGACTCTCATACTACCTTGACCCAACAAAAGAGTAGGAGAAGAGAAAATATAACCTTCCCTGGCTGTTTACAAAGGATCAAAGAAAGATATGATGCTACTCAAACAATCGATGCATGTGAGTATGAGATCAACAGTCGAAAGGTAAAATACTTAGTCACAAGTCACAATTATTGTAAATTGTAGTGAGAGATATCAAGATGTCTGTTTGATAACAAAATCAATGACTGAAATCTTATATTCTGAGCACTTAAATTTACTTGGTTTCGCCAGGTAAGACGGTTGTGTGATCTGCAGCCCACGTGAGTATGAGATCAACAGTCGAAAGGTAGTTGTAACCGTTACTTCCAAACTACTGAGTAGAATGTCGTGGTAAAACGTGTACAATATTGTGTGTTATCCATTAAGTTAGAGCTGTTAGAAACAGTGCATGGTGATAGCTGACACTGATAAAAGTATTGTGTTCGTTACCTCTGATGAACATAAAATTAGGACAGAAGATGTATTGCCATGAAAAATTTTTAGTTTTGATTTCACATGAACTACAGTCTTACCTCATCTGTTCTCCAGGTAAACGACGAACATGAATCCTACCATCAGTTTTAACAAGCAAGAAATAGGACTCATCTGAAAAGACGGCATGTCGCCATTGTCCTAACTGTAACTTGGCATGGAGCACTTCCTAGTGTAGACAACCCTTTCTCTAAGCCACATAAGCATTTACACCATCTCTCTACATCTTTACAGGTTAAATGTGATGCAAAGTGCTCCACGATGTCTTCCGATCTGTATGTCATGTAATGTTCAGAGAATCTTACATTTCAAAGATTTTGGAACCATTTGCAGAATCAGAGTTTGGGTGCCAATTTGCTCAAGTTATAATAATGGTATATATCTCTTTCCCAAGCCTCTAATTTATTGAAAATAGCCAGAGGTTATTTGCTTCCATGCTATGTTCATCAGTACCTGATGATCGTGATTCACCTTGTTGCAAGAAAAGTAGCACATAAGCTAGACCAAGGTCCTTTAGCTATTCTTCTTGCAGTTTATTGTTCATTGTTTTTGTTAGGCATAACGCCAAAGTTAAATGTGGATTCATTAGCTGCTCTCCTTGCAGTTTCTCTTTCATTGTTTTTTGGAATCCATTCAACAATGGAACCTTCACAATTTGCTTGGCTTGTTATTATGGCGGAGACTTTATGTTTCACAAGAATATTATGTCAAAACCTGGAAAATCAAAAATATGAGCAACCTCTCATCAGCCAGCAAGAAAATATATTTGAATTTCCATGCTACCGACTCAGTTAGTGTTATAATGTTAAGTTGTACTTATGCAATATTGTAATCCAATTTATGATCATACAAACGGGTCACTAAAATTTACCAGTCACTTCAATGACACATGATAGACTTTGACAGTAAATTCTGCACCCCTTGAATAGTGGCAAAAGTTATTTTGTGAATTTTACTACTACAACCAGTTCTTTCTTCACTGCACGGTAATGGATACGTTAACATCTGGCCTGTATATGAAACACAATGATATACACCATCCTGCACATGTTATAGCACCTCTATAATTTTTTTGTAATTGGCCTCCAATTATAAAATATAATTTGTAATCATGTTAAATGTAATTCTTCATCAATGTCATGTAGTCATATAATCCAAATTAGATGTCTTCTCGACAGAGTCTGTTCAGTCTAGACCTTTGATCATATAATCCAAGTTATTAGATGTCATCGTGGTATTGTTGGTAAATAGCAAATGAGTCTGTTTGATCTATATTAACGGTAATATAATTCATGTTATTAGACGAATAGAAATTTTTCCACAAAGAAGTCCGTATGGTGTATCATTCAAGACACGTTTTATTGACTAGAACGGTTTTGCAGTCTTAAGTCCACTTAAAATGGAGTTCAACCTTAGTTAACAATGAAAATATTATTGCTATTGTAAATAAATGGGCCACAAAGTGCCTATGGTATGATGCAAAACTTAAAAAAATTAGAACCATTTTCTTGTTAATAGGCTTCAAAAAGTCTATCATTGCTTGTATATTGGCAGGATTTGTAAACACTCTGTCAACCTTCATTACAAATCAAAGAAACTACGCGTGCATCTTCATGAGAGAACATTTGTCTGGTTTCAGTTTCAGACTTGCTTTTGGAAACATTGAAATACCATTCCAAAGTTTTCAACTGCTGCGTGGAACATGTGACTAAATATCAAACTGTCACCAACATGTATAATACATCATTTCTTTGCAAACCATGTAATGCAAGTTCTATCAGCTGCTTGAAAATAGCGGGCACGTTGTAAAGGTAAAAAAGAATGACACAAAACACATATAAGCCTTCTCAAGTGGTGAAATCAGTCTTGGCTCAGTTTTCATCGTCTAGCTCAGGCGACCAGATGGCCAGATTCTTTCAATACATCAAGACATCTGTCCATGCAATATAGCAGAAATGCTTTATATGAATTACTTCATAAGCCCAACTTCACTACGCTTCCTTCCTTGGTTTTGATTAACACTGGTGAAGACCATGCAAGTGATAGCTAAATCCTTGGTGCTCCAAGAAATCCTACATAGTGACTGCTAAATAGGATACATCTCTTTGGTATCTGGTGGGTGATGTTTGTTTTCCCCACCGTCTATATTTTTGATAAAATAAACTAATAAAATCCATTAATAATTGACATTTGTAACTGGTCTGAGCTCAGATTGTCTGTACAATCTTCCATCAGCAACGTCAAATTTACTGTCAACTGTGTATCTGTCTGTCAATGCAGTACAACTGAACAAACATCTGCTACACTACTAATTTTGGCCAATTTTCCTTCATGTAACATACCAATGGTTGATCCTAATTTTGGCCAATTTTCCTTCATGTAACATACCAATGGTTGTTCTTAATTTTGGCCAATTTTCCTTCATGCAACATACCAATGGTTCTTCCAGCAAGTATCTCTTTTATTACTTTAACATACTTACAAAACCTAACTGAAATATGTCTTAATGTGGTCTGAACGGTATTTTACAAACTCGCGAAGCATGATTATAAATAATTATACTTATCATAAGACATTATGTTAGGCCTATTATATTTTGTAACACTACATTCCTAATCCAATCCATTAGAAATTTTCAAGAATTAGAAGAGTGTACAACACTAGGCCCAGAAAAAGTACCATAATAAAAATGTAATAGAGAAAAGGGTTATTATCACTGATACTCAGTAAAAAGCTTCAAATATTCAGCATTAATTTTGTAATAGATGATGAATTTTAAAACTCTTTATTTGGCAACTCGTAGTGTTAATAATAAGAAAAAATAAACCATATCCAGACAGATGATTGGCTGTGAAAACTGGTGAAAGTGAAGTACCCAATATTAGTGAAGAGGCTAGGAATAGTTTCCAGGATATGATGTTCAAGAAAAAGCCCCAACGTTATGCATGGATAAGCTATCTCCTTGAACCAATAGTCAATATAAACCTGACAAAGAGGTGTGAGCGAGTATGATGACCAAAAAAAAAAACGCCACCTTTGTGTTCTTACAAAGGTCATCAATATCAGGGCTCCCTTCTTTTCCATTCACCTCTAGCATTTTTTGTGAATCTTGAATCGGAGCTTTCAGGCTTCTTCTCAAAAGATAAACAAGCCACTACAACACTGAACTCAATATAGGCTCGTAAAGCATGGTGAACACGTGCAATTTTTTTCGTGCTCAACTTGTCCCTTCTCTTCATCCTTCTATTTTTAGCTAGAAAATATTGTACAGAGACAATACTTTTCACCACAAGATTTACTGTGGATGTGGTGACCTGAATGTTTAGGGACTTTAAGAAAAAATAACCTTGAAAGCAGTAGGGTTTCTTTTGTTACTTATCACAGATTCAGCGATCCCGAAAAAGTTTCCGAAGATAATTCTAATATACGTATCCCCTTCCTATACGTGCGTAAGTGCTGTTCAATTAAATCTGAGAACACCTCAATCAAATATTAGATCCAATTAATTAAGTTACATCGATATAAACGTCGTTGATAACTTTTAAGAGAAAAATTAATTTTGCGTGTGTATGCATTTTGTTATAGTAAAGCCACATCGGGCTATCTGCTGTGTCCACCGAGAGGAGTCGAACGCCTGATTGTAGCGTTGCAAATCCGGAGACTTACCGTTGTCCCAGCGGGGAACAATGAATTTTACGTGTGTATGCATTTTGTTATAGCAAAGCCACATCGGGCTATCTGCTGTGTCCACCGAGAGGAATCGAACGCCTGATTGTAACGTTGCAAATCCGGAGACTTACCGTTGTCCCACCGGGGAACAATGAATTTTGAATCGGTGTTTTTGAGTAACTCAATAACAGGTTTGGAATTCTTTTTGTTTTTTGCGGATGACAAGTTTTGAATACTGTTATACTCAGTATTTATGTTACATCAGAAACAAAAAACATATCTTTGTGTTTCCAGACCGAAATTCACCTTTAAATAAAACTGACTTCCAGTATTGGAAAAGGAAAATCGTCAATGTTCTCTTTTAACAAACAGAAGGAGCTGTATATAATTATAACCTAAGTTAAAGCTTAAGGCAAGAAATATAATTTCTTAATTATTTTAAAATAATGAACAGAACAGAACAATCTATGTTTTAACAAGTATACATAAGTATATGCAAACTAATAGCAGAGCTAACTTTTTGAATAAGCTGGTTTCGATATTAATATATTTCTATTTACAACTTTCCTTTTCAGGGCTATGTTTTTTGGCCCCCCAGTAGCACAGCGGCATGTCTGCGGACTTACAATGCTAGAAACCGGGTTTCGATACCCGTGGTGGGCAAAGCACAGATAGCCCATTGTGTAGCTTTATGCTTAATTACAAACAAACAAACAGGGCTATGTTCATATTATGTTATCTGGTTATGTGTGATTTTGGACTTATGTATGCTGTGTATTTGTGTGCTGTATTATTTGTGGTAGTATTGGTGTTAGGTATTCAGTATCTATTTTAACGATGAACCTATTCAGTTACTTGACTGGTTTATTTCGAATTTCGCGCAAAGCTACATGAGGGCTATCTACCCTAATCTTCCCTAACATAGCAATGATAGACCAAATTTCTGGAAATCAATTGTTACAGAATTTAAGAGAATTTATTTTAAATTTGACTTAAACTGTTAAGTAACGGTATATTTATTTCCTAGCAGCATCTCAGACAAAATATGCTGAATGTTTGAAAGAAATATTCGAACGCAAATCCAGAAGGAAATAATAATATGATCTTTTCTTCGAATTAAATTATATTCAGTTTCAATGTGAACAGATATATTTTTTTCAGGTAGGCAGGCAGAGGAAATTAAAAAGACGCTGGGAAAGACCAACGGAAAACAAAAATCAGAAAAATAATTACATAGTAAGTTCTAGTTTTTGAATAATTGGTTCATTTTATAAACTTGCATTAAATATTTCAATCTCTAAATGTTCAAATACGTCAAAAGAACAGATTAATGACCCCTAAAACTTACACAAATTACAGTGTTAATTACTCTTTATCGTATCTAATAAAGGCTTAACTAATGTTGGGCCTAAGACAAGTGGACTTGTAGATTTCGGTGTCTGCGATTAAAATTATTTTGTATTATTCTAAAAATCCTGTATTTAAAGAAGTACTATTGCAAAAGTCTCTGCTAGTAACGTATAAAGATTAGTTTTTATTTTGGCCTATTGTTGTAAATGAATGTCCACTCCCCTTATTTAACAAATCTATCATTGAAATGAATAAGAAGCACCTTAACGTTGCAGGCTAATAGATTCCAAATCGCGGAAATGTTTGTATCTTAAAATATTTTAGGGTAACATTTTTGATATGTTGTTATGAAGCGAATTGGGTAATTTTGAGTTTAAAATGTTTCATTTGTTAATGCCTACACTTTTGAAATTGAAATTTGCTGTATGGTATATATTAATAAAAGCTTTGAAGGACATGACTTTCCAGTTGACCTTTAATGACGTCAAGCTAATTGTCATAGAGTAGGCCTCATTCCATAACATGAACAATATATTAACCATACTTCTCCATTTCTGAGTTTACCTGTCATTAGACTTCTGAATCACCTGGTTCAGGATATACAGGGTGGCCCAAAATTATATTTCCTATTATAAAATTTAATAACTAAGTAACTAAGAAAATACAACCATACAGTTTTCAACATATTGAAGTTCAACTCAAATAATTATAACTCAGTTACAGTGGCAGTGGTGTCCGTTATCCTAGTCTTTAGCTCCGTGGTGTTTGCTACAGATGTGCGATACACGATATCCTTAACATACCCCAATACTTTTTTCCTGTAGTGGTGTCTGTGATTACGCAGTACCACAGTCACTGACTTGGTCTCTGCAAGCCAAACAACGCATTGAGCCTCTTCTTACATGGTTGCCATTTTACGGGGTAACACTACTCACTGGAGTGGAAAAACAACAACATGATAATAAAAACTGTTCGAGTTGGACTACAAGATGTTGAAAACTGTGTGGTTTTATTTTCTTAGTTATTTAATTATTAAATTTCAAAATAGAAATTATAATTGTGGGCCACTCTGTATAATAACCATTCATAACGTCTCAGCTAATTTTAATCACCTGGACTTTTTTATTCTGTTACTGCTCATTTTTTATCGATAAAAATTTGTCCTCTAATTTACTCAATTAAAAATTACATTTTATCTTTTGCAGTACATTGACCCGCATTTATTATCATGTTATAAAACAGAGAATGAACGTTTACTGCGTTTGATATGGACAATGAGATGATTATTTCGGTATTAAGTCGTTATCACGAACCCTTGACTACAAAAACAATTTCGTTTGTATCTTTGTTTGTTTTAGCGCAAAGCCACGCATTGGGCTATTTGCGCTCTATTCACCACGGGGAACCGAACCCCGGGTTTTAGCGCTGACTTACCGGGTAACAAAGTCAAACTGCTAGATGTGAATTATGTTTTTAATTTTAACAATGTACTTTACTTGAAAGACAGAATATATTTGTCCGTATAAATTTTATTATAACGAACTAAGCAAACGTTCCGGAACAAAAGCACTCGTAAAGACGGTGTTGAAGAATTAATTTCTAGGACATGTGCTTATGGACATGACCTAACATATTCTGGTTCTTGATCTTCTAAGAAGGTAAATTACTTTTGGAACATGTCTTCTTTTTTAGAGTTAAGCACAGTTCCATCTGTATTTCTAACTTAACTATTGTCTAGTAATTCAATTAAATAAGTATAGTTATTCTAGCCAAAGTAATTGTAAAAAAATATATAAAGTAGTTTTATAAAATAGTTTATATGTTTCTTGTATAGAGATATGGGATTTCACACAGTTCATAATAATTTCTTTTCCAATAACCTATGTCAAAACTTGTATTATAAACCCCAGGCATACAGGCACCAGAGTACGATTTACTAAACTGTACCTCAAAATATTTGCAAACTGAGAATAGTAAAGCGCAGCGCGTAGATTTTCCTTTTTTTTTTACGTCTGTCACAGCATCGTAAAAGTCATTGACAATTTTGAAAATCATGTTTATAAATATTGAAAAATACAGATGCTTATCTAAGTCTTCGCGTTTACCTGCTACTTCCTTGCTTCCCTTAATACACACGATATACTACCCTCAGAAGCTTTCAGTAAATTCAAATTTAATCTTCACTGTAAAAAGCATTCTGAGAAACAGTACTTTTTAATTTCAACAATTTTCTAATTTTCAAGTAGCTCTGATTAAAATGTTCTACAACCATGATGTTCTTGTGGTTTTGTGTAAGTTAAATAACTGTTTAACATCTTACCTTCTATTAAGTTTACATCAATCTAATACACCTAGTTAAATACACCTATTATAGTACAACAAATAAATTAAAAGTTCAGGTTATTGCAAATACACACAGCATGCGTCCAATGTTAAACTCAAACATCGGGTATTTCACATCTCATGCACAAAAGTATTATATTTAGCAATAAGAACTTGTAAGTGAAAGTAAAGACGTATGTGTAACAACATATTAATTACATTATATTTGCTATATCCGTGCCTACGAGTACTTTCGTACGATTCCAGTGCTCTTCAAGTCGTACAGAATTCAACAGACATACTCAGTTGAGACGCTATTTATAATAACAAATCGCTTGACGGCAACTGTTACAGTGTGAACCGGATTAAGTTGATGAAGTCTTATTTCTTATCAGTTTTATTTATATCTCAACACAGTATATTATTAATCATTATTTTCTCGAATTAACACGATAATTATCCAGAATAACTGGCTAACCAAACTAGGATTCTTGATCGCGGTTTGGATCATGCGACCACTGCGTCAACTGTAGAAGAATGCTTTAGTAAAAATTAGATCTCCTTCCGCCATCTGTTGGTGATATGTATTCGCTAATATTGTAAGTTTTGTTGAAAATTGCAATATTATTAATTACGAAACATTAATTATGTTTGTTTTTTACAAATTACTTCAAAATCTGCTTTTCAGTATTACTAAAATTAAGTAGCATCAACTACTCCATAATTTTGTTTAACTGTTTTAATCCTCATATAGCAGCGTTCAACAGACATAAACATTAACTATTCTGTCCACAATTTCGAAAAAAATATTATAATCCCAACATATAAACTTAGAGTTTCATACTAAAGAACCTTCAGCAACAACTGACATTAGAAGATTCAGTTTTAAGGAATACCCAACAATAATTTGATTATTTGCATATTACTTTTACGTTTAAGCTCAAGTCTACACAATAGGTCAACTGCGCTGTGCCACCACGGGTATGGAACCCCGATGTTCAGTGTATAAGCCCTCAAGCTTAGCCACTGAGAGGATGATTTCATTATAGTACTTTTAAAGCAGTTTGTTTGCGTGCTACTGACAGGAAGAAATGACATTATTTTCTCATTTAAACAAAATTGATTTATGAAAATCTAAGAGATCTGTCACGTTTGTTTCAAGTGCAACGCGACAGAATGGACTATATGTATTCTGTTCACCGCGGGCAATCGAGCCCTAGAATTTACCGTCGTAAGTCCGCAACTTATCACTACCCCACCGGAGGGGACCCACTACCATGTACAGGAGTGGATATGTCAAACTAATTTCTTTATTTATTCATTTCGTTCACCATTCTTCACTTATATAGTTTTTATTTTTTGCTCAGACCTTTTATCTCAGATGTAAAAACTATCGGCTTTGTTTGGATAAGAATTTTTAAACTTGTATAAATTACCAGTTTCCTTAATTTCAAGTTATAGTATACACATATTGATCTGTGATAAGATTATATCAGTTTTCTTAATTTTAACTTATAGTATATAGTTACTTATCTGTGATAAGATTATATCAGTTTTCTTAATTTTAACTTATAGTATATACTTACTTATCTGTAATAAGGTTATATCAATTTTCTTAATTTTAAGTTATAGTATGTACTTACTGATCTGTGACAAAATTATATCAGTTTCTTATATTTTAAGTTATAGTATATACTTACTTATCTGTAATAAGCGTTGTTGGCATGGCATGGCCAGATAGTTAGGGCGCTTGACTTGCAATCTGAGTGGCCGTGGGGGCGTTATAATGTGACGGTCAATCCTACTATTCGTTGGTAAAAGAATAGCCCAAAAGTTGGCGGTGGGTGGTGATGACTAGCAGCCTTCTCTCTTTCACTGCTAAATTAGAAACGGCTAGCGCACATAGTCCTCATGTAGCTTGTTCGCGAAATTCAAAAACAAACAATGTAGTATTGTAAGTCTGCAGACATGCCGCTGTGCCACTGTGGGGAATATAAAACTTAGAAAAGAGGTTTTTCTAGTGAAAAGCATAAATTCGTTTTACATCATATGTGTCGTAGAAACCAATATTTCCTGCAGCAATTTGAATTTGTTTACTTAACTACTTTCAAACACAAAACAGAAAGTGGGTGCATTTTTTAAAGCGCTTCCATGATGCGTATTAATTTACACTCTCGAAAGAAGTGAGTTGCTTTTATATATGTTGTATAATTCACTTTCATTTTGGACATAATGTGCAGAAAAAGAGTATCTCTATGAAATCAAATTTAGTAACAAATTATCACAACGTAATTGTTTTTAGGGGGTGACAATAAATATAATTACGTACTTAATTGTGCTTGGCAGTTGAACTTACAACAAGATGTGGTTTTTTGACAAAAATAAGTAAAAAAAGCTAAAAGTTTTCACTAGAAACAGTAGATGTTATAGTTTTAAAAATTTTAAAAATCATTTTCGGGTAGAATCCTCGTCCCTATGGACCATCTTCCCGGCCTGCCATAACATGGCTGGTTAGGACGTGGGTTCGAACCCATCATTGAATTTGTTCGCCCATTCATTATAATCTAAAGATAAATTCTATTATTCGATTAGAGTAGTCCAAAAGATGGCGATGGGTGTGCTGACTAGCTGCCCTCGAGTAGCGAAATAAAAGCCTCCTACCCCATGCCGTGGAAAGATCTTCCTATAAATTATTTTATCTCTTAGCTACTAAAAGTCTTAGTGATTGGTTTACTTGTTTATGTGGAAGTTCGTACAAAGATACACGAGGGATATCTGCGCTAGCCGTCCCTAATTTAGCAGTGAAAGAGGGAAGTCAGATAGTCATCACCACCCACTGCCAACTGTTGGGCTACTCTTTTACCAACGAATAGTGTAATTGACCATAACATTATAACACCCTCACGGCTGAAAGGGCGAGCGTGTTTCGTGGGACGGGGATTCGAATCCGCGACCCGTAGTTCGCGAGTCGAGCGCCCTAAACACCTGGCTATGCCTGGCTAGTCTTAATGATACCTTTTTTTTTTACATATTATTAAAGATATGAAAAAAAAACACTTTTAGTCTTACCTTGAGTCACAACTGTAGATTTCCGCATGAAAAATAATCCATAATTCTATAACTTTAAAATATTCAGGATGGATTTGTAAGTACTGTAATATTATTTTGAGTATTTGTTTATTTGTCTTCCGGCTACTCGAGAGCTATCTGCACCAACCCTCCCTTATTTTGAACTGATAGATTAGAGGGAATGTTTTGTTTGTTTGTAATTAAACACAAAGCTAGAGGAAATGCAGCTAGTGAACAAACACTTATCACCGCCAACTGTTGTGTTACTCTTGACTGACCGACCAGTGGGATTTGATCGTCACTCTTATAACGCACCCACGGCCTCAAAGTACGAAGCACTATATTTTTCTGTCTCCATATAGGCATAATGATTGTGAAATGTAAAATCTTAATAACATAAATAAATATTAAACCTTCATCGCACTAATGAAATAAAGCATGTTTCAATGCTATTGCCAATGGGTGTTTTATTAGCTTTAATATTTTTTGCTATTATCTTTGGTTTTTATTAAGTTGGTAAAAATATTGATAGTAATAAGAATATTAAAAAGGCAAGTTTTATTAAAACCATCAGGAATATATAACACTTTATACCGGCGAAGCGACATCTATTGATCGGTAGCTTGTGTACTATTACTTCACAATAACACTGGTCATAATTTTTAACAAATGTTTCTTTATTATCCATATACTACAAATTTACAGTAAAAATAACACAGCAGCATCTCAACCTCTCACCTTGTGCAAAAGTCCTTTAGACGTGCGCTCTCCTGTATGCCGCACGTCACTGCTGGCGAAGCATTTCGTTCAATGCCAGAACTCATCGTGTTGGCTGGAAATGCAACACACAAAGCCTCAATGAAAATACTATTTATATCAGTCATTTACAATATATTAACTGTTATAGTATAGAACGTCCTATTCTGGCGAAGGATGAGCCATTATTTGGTTTCTGTGAATTACATCGCAATAGGAAAGTAGGACATAGTCGCATATATAATTGTAATAGTGACTTTTCAACTACAGTAATATTACTATATTACTATAATAATATTACTACAGTAATATTATAAGATTCTGAAGTATGATCACGACGCAAAAAATAATGTTTAATAATCCGGTTCTTCTTTATTTACGAGAACCTCAACAGGTCAGATATTATTAATTATTTTGGATCGGATTCTTCTTCATCCAGTTTTTTTTTTTCAGATCAAGAATAATAACTTACTTTCGGGTCTAATTAATTTACATTTACAATACATGAGTATTGTTGGGAAAGGCAGTAACAGCAATATATTATTAAAACAGTCTTAATATAATGGGCATAGCGTGTACATATGAACCTATCTATGTATGTGACCGAAGTAATATATACAGTGTCGCGCCATCTATTGAATTGCACCACAAACAAAAATCCATAAAAGAATTTCACACTTTGGGTATTCAAGATTCAGATAATTAGAAAATAGAATAACTACAGTATGTGCAACAATAATTTCACTAGGACTGTACCTGAGGGTTTGGTTATATCTTTATTGATGTAATTTGTAAATAGAGTACTAAAAAAATGGAGTTCTTAAAAATAATTGTTATTTTTCAATAGGGGGTTCCACTTTCAATATATAAAAACATTACTGTTTATGTCAGCATAATCCGAACACTTTTCCCGAGCAGCATTTCTCAGAAAAATAGTTTTTTAGAAAATGTTCACTTTTTCTAATTTTTTTCGAAAGAGGTACGAATATTACGATTGGTAATTACTAGCACAAACAACTGGCCTTAAGGCATCGTTTCTGCTAGTTTGGATAATAATTATACAAATAATTACGAAAGTACATATGTAATACACATATAGGAGTCCCAATAATGAGTAATTGCAATTAAATGGCCAATTTATTATTAGTATGACAGAAAATCATATTACAGAAAATCCAAAAGAAAAGCAATTACATTTTCCAATGCACTAGTATCTTGTATTTGTTTTAAACAGAATTATACTTCTATTTTATGCTGTCATAAGTTTGTCGATGTATGATTGTAAAAAATTGTTCAAAAATCCCATATTACTCCCCATAATTCAGCCAATTGATTCTTGACGCCTTAATGATATTTATATCAGGATTTTGAAATTTTGGTCGCGAGTGTTACATCAATCTTTATCACGGTTGCTGAACGCTTGAGATCATTCTCTTGTTAGAAGATAAATCCCGATCCTATAGGTCTTGTTCCTGAAAGAATGGTATGATGAGTGAGAATCTGCTTGTAACTCTCAGCAATTAATTTTCTCCACTGATCTATAACTCCATTGGCTGAAATGCAGACCACATTTATATTAGCTCTCTATGCTTGAAGGTAAATGTCGTACATTGATCTTGGTACCACTTCATCTCTGTCATCAAACGAAATGTTGTTGACTTTTGCTAAATAATTTTCATGCGAAATGATCAGTCTCTTCTAGTTTGCTTAACCGTTTCTTTGGAAGAATTAAGTTTCATTTTATCTTTTTTATTTGATTATCTCTCTTAAGCAGTGGATTTTGAATAGATATACAAGCATTGAGGCTACTTCTGGGAGTAACATCACACATGGCAACATCTCTACTGGAATTTCATGTATCACATTTGAAGTTGCACTGTGTCAAAACCACCAAATGCTGTAATGTTAACTCGCCCATTCCTACCTTGTTTCCTTAGCTTCCGATAAAGGTATAAAACCAAAATGTAAAAATATAAATAAAATATATATCTGTATATAAGTATATTTTATTCAAAACAAGTTTGATTTAATAGGTTTACTTTTCCAGTTCCAATTAAAAAATAAATAAACAAAACTCATCTACAGATTTGTAATTTGTAATATACGTAATAGTTGTGTAAGGTTGCATTAATTTGTATGCAGTGAAACAAAAACCTAAGTTTCACTTTAGAATATAATTATTGTCCCCTCTAAAATCTCATTCCCCTTCCACAAACTATCTTACATGCAGCTGCAGTTTTAGCTGACTAACAACTTTAAATTTGATTTGAAGGATAGTTGTTCGTAACACCATAAATAAAAGTGGCATACTTTACATATTGTTACATCTCTGGTCGTTTGTTAATTACTCGTAAAAATTATTTCCAAAGAACTTCAGCGATACAAGTCCTTTCTCAAATAAAACTAGTTTATTCTTTCTCAATTCAACTTTGCAATACACTTAATTTCCACAGTCATCTTAACTTCAACACACACTATGATTTACATCGAACGATTCACGCACTTTACTCAATTCTCCGTCTATATTTTCAATCTCTCTGTTTGCTATACCATTCCAATTAATTGTCTGGTGCACTTATATACAAGAATAGAGGGCGCCTAGCAGATACTGGATTATTCGTGATGTTCTCCGATCTTTCTAGAACTCATTACGTGTTACCAGCGTCACATATCCAGTAAAATCTTTGTCGTAGATGACTCAATGTCTTCTTAACTCCGAGATGTCCTCCTGTTAAACTTTCATGGGATTGACATAGCACAACTTCCCATAAATTTCTCGGTATGACCGTTGGCCAGGTCGTAACTTTCCGTCTGCAGTTTCCCATCTCAATAGAAGAATACCATCTTCAAGCTTCAACTGGTCCCATTGTGCCCAATAGTTCTTTGTCATAGGGCTTAAGCTAGACACCTTCTCCCAAGCAGGCCGCAAAACACTTGCTTTTAAAAAATCAATTATTGGCTTCAAATCTTGGTCTTTCTCCTGCTCTGATTTAATATCTATACCTCGTTCCATTTCAACTCGTTCAGTCGGCTTTACTTCAGCTTGATGACACCTGGTTAGTCCAACCTCTCTTTTGGCCTTTGTTGTTTCCAAACATCATTTTACCAAAATTAATTACACACTTCCTCGGTAGTAAGTAGTCCAACCCTAATACGCATTGGTCTTCAATGGCAGCCAAGTATACTTTGTGTCTGTCCTTCATGCCTATGAGCTCAATAGTTACCCATACTGGTCCCCAC
>NW_013665935.1:240707-251999 GCF_000517525.1 Limulus polyphemus
ATAACAATTAATAATTCCTGAATGTTTATTGTTAAACAAATATTTGAATTTACATGCTTAGTACACACTTAGCATTGTGTATAGATAAATAAACTTTAATTCAAATATCATCAATCTGAATTTCTGTGTGTGTGTGGAAACAGGGATTTAACCTACAACGGATTGGAGAATTACGATAGAAATATGTTTAGAGAAAACAAAAACACTGGTTTAGATAAAGTGTTATTTTTTTCAATTACAATGCATTTAAGATAACACAAAAAAAGAACAAAAAAATTTGTTTCAAATATGATAATATATACTTTGTCCATACTATCACCCCAAAGCGTCTTAAGTTTTATGTTCTTGTAGAGTATTTACTCTGATGCATATGAAAACCTATAAAAAATCAATTAAGTTCAATTTACGTTCCCCTGTGACTAACATGGTGCACTGAAACTCCGCGGTCAAATATTTATATGACCAGCTAATAATATATTAGAAAGTAGGAAATGATCACGATCATAATATAATAACTACAATGGATTACTTTCTCTTTAGCCCTAGCGTCAAATGTAAATGAATTGTTGATCTCGGTGAGCTGTCCTACGTAATTTTTTAGCTACTTAGTAATTGGGTTCTGACTTCCTCTTGTGACCTACTATTATATTAGTTTATCATTAGGCCTATAAATGATGTATTATTTAAACCCTCAGTACCTATGACTTCAGGACAAATAGTTCGTGGCGTATTATTACTAACTAACTTTAACGGGCGTGCATTACTGTATCCGGGTGCAAAAGAACTAGCGATACTCTTTAGCTTGATAACTGTAATCACTATAATAGAACCTTAATTACAATTTCCTCGCGCACGATTAACCAATTCTCTGGTTTCTCACGTCAAGACTTTAAAAGAGTAATTTTATCACTGTCGCTACCTTTGGCCTAGGGTGGTCCAACTAATTCTTGGATGTCTACAGCCATATAATGTTTACGATGTACTAATTAAAGAGTAGATTTACGGGCTTTTGGGCCATATAGTTTTCGTATTTAAACTGTGGTCACGGAACGTTCAACATTATGGTTTGTATCAAGCTCTTTAAGATTTAAAAAAAAAAAAGTCAAAAGTTTAAAGGGTATGAATGCTTGGGTCAAAAGTATACTCTACTTGCTAAGAGTAAGGTTTCAAGGTCGATACGCTTTCTCACGAGATTGTTTTGACCAATCAGATGATTTGTTCAGTTATTGCCATTACAAAGTACATGTTTCTTACTCAGTTGTTTCCACAAAATAATAACTAATATTCAAAATGATTAAAACTTCGTGTGTATTACAAAATAATCAACGTGAAATACTAGCCGCAGGTATCATTACAAGGCATTACAATGAATTGCTTTCTGAAAAATACCGTTGGCTTTTTTTCTTAATATTGAAAAATCCATCATTACACTTTTTTGTTTTACGAAACAAGCTTTACTAACACATATTCAAGAACATGTCAATTCCGAAATAGTGTGAAAATATCTTTAGTTAGAACGTCTAGTATATTCGCTACCCGAGTCTTGCCTTTGAGACGGTTTCGTTAGGTTTGTTTACGTGAACAAGCTGTACAATTGGCTGTCTACGCTCTTCCCCCAGCAGAGTTTGAGCCCCGAATTTTATACTATAAGCTCTCAAACTTAAGGCTGGGCCTCTTAGGGAGTATTTAAGTAAGAAAAATTACAAAATTTATAACTTCTGAGTTTTTTTTTTTTTAGATTGGTGTTGAGAGTAATACGAAAAATTTTGATGATTTTGAAACTTTTACCGTTATTCCAAAATAATATATTTTTTCCTCTTATAAAAACCATGTAAATAAAACTAAAACCAGTTTCGGTTCATCCGTTTTTCGTGATGTTCTTTCGCTTCACACATGTTTTGTTTTTAAAAACTGAATCAACAAGAAGTTAAGAAAGCAATATGATGAAGACAATGGATGAAATCATCACTGTTCCTACCTATTATCTAACTAAATCACCAGAAGGTAGTTGGCTTGTTTGTTTGTAGTTAAGCACAAAGCTACACATTGGGCTATCTGTGCTCTAAAATGTACGCCAAAATTTCATTATTCTGTAAAACAAGAGTGATCAAATAGTTGGCGGGGAGTGTCATTGACGTTGACTATCCTCTGGTCTATTATTTCAATATTAGGCATGGCTATGCACAGATAGTTATTTGTGAGCTTTTCGCGAATATTCTGGTTTCCGGATTGTCCAAACCATTTGAGAAAAGGAGGGAACATAATGAACATAATGATAGTTGTTTTTGTCTTTCATTTCAGAGCTATAATCTACATTAGTTGCATCAGAAATCGGTATAAATTCATTATCAGTCTCATAAGTCGATACATATTCATTATCAGTCTCAGAAGTTGATATAAATTCATTATCAGCCTTAGAAGTCGGTATATGTTCATTATCAGTCTCAGAAGTTGGTATAAATTCATTGTCAGCCTTAGAAGTCGGTATATGTTCATTATCAGTCTCAGAAGTTGGTATAAATTCATTATCAGCCTTAGAAGTCGGTATATGTTCATTATCAGTGTCAGAAGTTGGTATAGATTCATTATCAGTCTCAGAAGTTGGTATAAATTCATTATCAGCCTTAGAAGTCGGTATATGTTCATTATCAGTGTCAGAAGTTGGTATAGATTCATTATCAGTCTCAGAAGTCGGTATAGATTCATTGTCAGTGTTACGTATTAGAATTTCAAATAGCCTGAAATTGAATTAAATGATAAATTTAAATTTAATAGTTAAATTGTGTTTTGGATTTAGTAGTTAAATTAAAGCCGATATATAGTCAGTTTATGATATTTGCCAACAAGATTGATACGCACAACTTTTTTTTTTAACACAAATACGTTTTAACATATACACAACAATACAATTCACAATAACAGTCATTACAAATCGTCATTATAAACCATGATTAAGAAACAAAAGTTTCACAAACTTACAAGCAATATAAAGTCTTCCTTTTAATCTGGGACTTCTTCGATATCTTGTCGAGGGTTTGCGATGAGCGAGTTAATTACGAGTTGATGTAAGAACGATTCGCCGGGAAGCTAGCTAGCTTTGTCCTTGGCCACACACGCTAGGTTTTCCACCGTTGATATTAAGGTAATGTTTTCGTAAAAATATTAATGTCCGATGAGAATCCACTGAAGTTAATATATAATATATATATATATGTATTTGTGATTGGATTACAAATAGTGAATACAGAGGTGTGTAATCCCTTTTAACAATCACACTATATAATATATATATATATATGTGTGTATTTGTGATTGAATTACAAATAGTGAATACAGATGTGGTGTAATCCATTTTAACAATCATAATAAACATAATAAAATAATATTTGTAAGTGTATAAACCATTAACATGGGATCGAATTTGATCTTAATGATAGTTAGCACAAATTTGTTGAATATATTTTAAAAACTTATTCTAAAAATTGTAAGTACTAGAATATCAACAAAGTAATATATATATATATTACTATCAGTCATTTATTACAAACACAAAAAAATATAAATAATTCAAAGAAATTTGCACCAAAAATGATCCCATGAGAACACTCGGGATAGTCAAAATTTTGTTAAGCATAATGCTGTTGTTTGAAAGTCACTCAGAGTATTAAAATAATTTATATTGTTTATATTGCATTTTTTACTGATAACTTCATACAGGCATTATACACAAATATAATGCACGTTACAAACACCATCAGTTTTCAAAATATTATTTTTTTTGCTTTTTAAGTAATCAACAAAAGGCTTAAGTAGCACCCATGGGAATTTCTTTGCAGACATTAAAGTAAATGAAATAACATAAAGCACACTTGTCTTGATAGAAAGCATAAGAAAATAAAACCCAGCTACTATTGTTATATTCCGTATTGTATTATGCATATTATTATGTCGACATTTAAAAATATGACCATAAAAAATGAACTCAAAGGTCTCTGATAGAACTTAATTTAACTATATTTGAAAAAAAAAAAAATAAACATTCTATAAAGTACGCGTGTAAGGATACTTTCAAGGTATTATAGCCACAGAAGCTCTTGGTTTTCAGACTTTTTTATCTCTTACTTGTATAAAAGACACATTTAAAAAGTTAATTTACAATTTATCACTAAGCCTAGTTTGCTAGCAACTGATGTTATCGTTTGAAAGAACGCACGCGACATGTATGTTAAATAAAAGGTCTGAGATACGCTTTACGACTTAGCGACAGAAATAAGACAAATGTTTGTACTTGTCGTTTTTTAGATTAGAAATGATGTAAATTGAATGAAAAATCTTACTCACATTCTGTTTAATAAGTGGAGCGTGTAACCAACACATAACTACGTCACTGATACCAAACAGTTGGCTCTAGGGGTTAGCTTTTGCAGCTTTTCAACCTGTGTTTGGGTCAAAGTGGTCACAATTTTTTAACACCAATACATTATTGTGATTTTTCGTGAACTTGTGTCTTGTTTCACTTTTTTAATACATAAAGTAATCTAATTGTAATAATCAAGTACTCTCAAATCTGTTAAGTCCTCAGATTTCCTGCTATTACAGATGTCATTTATCTGTGAGTAATTCATTAACACCAAGTATCACGTGGTAATATTTTTTTAAATAAACAAGATTAAGTCATCTCTTTGGATTTATACAGCAATTCCACCTCGTGAGATACAAACTTCAATTTGTTTTAATGTTTGTTTTTGAATTGCGCGCAAAGCTACACGAGGGCTATCTGCGCTAGCCGTCCCTAATTTAGCAGTGTAAGACTAGAGGGAAGGCCATCACCACCCACCACCAACTCTTGGGCTACTCTTTTACCAACGAATAGTGGGATTGACCGTCACATTATAACGCCCCCACGGCTCAAAGGGCGAGCATGTTTGGTGTGACAGGGATTCGAACCCGCGACCTTCAGATTGCGAGTCGAGTGCCTTTACCACCTGGCCATGCCGGGCCATTGTTTTAATGATTGTACTGTATTGAGATGTGTTATTATGCGACATCAGTGTTATAGATTACTATAATCGATTATATTTTGACAACATTTTCTCTTAGAAGAACATTCTTGACTACTTTGAACCATTATCTTAAGACTTGCGACACTTTCCTACTGAATGACAGTCTTAAACTATTTCTGTGTTGTCATGGTGAGTTTAACTATACAACAGGACAGTGTACCCAAAGAAATCGTTATTACAGACTCCTTTCCAGATTGAATTCTCACTCAAGCAACTTGTTCTTGATGTCGCTAATATCCAGTTGTCAATGAACAGTTCATAGACAACAGAGCACAGATCAAACTGTGATAGCCAAGGGCGATTAACTAAATACGGTTAAACGTACTGACACACAGAACGCAGGAAGGCAGCCTATAAATTAACCGAGTGATCGAGGATTCCAAGCAGCGTATTAGTAGGTAATTTTGAGAGAAGTAAGCAAATTTTTACCAGATACCACAAATAAACAACTTTTGGTCAATATTCACTGCTGATAAGGTCGAACTAAGTTGAAGAACTAATGACAGATAAACTACTGTAGGAAAGGTAAAGCAGTTGGAAAGAAACTAAGATGTTTAGTGAAACTGACAAGAATTGTGGTAATTTCATGTCCTTTGAGTCGAGTGAGAAACGGAAAGATTTATAAGATTTACGTGTGCAATGTGATATATCTACAGATTGCTTGGCTAAGAAGTTAGCATAACGCAAATTTTAGGAAGGAGTCACACTCAGAAGCGTATCCTGTCAGTGTTGGTGCTAAACAAGAATTCTGCAGACAATAAAAAGCCAGCACGGTTTAGCAGTAGCCGTAAAATAAGTTTATTGTGGTCACGTGAGTGTTTCATACAAGTTTATGCTTTTGCCAACTAGATCTCTATTTTAACAACAGATGTTTACTGTTGTTCTGAAACATAAATAGGAATGTAAATAGTTTAAGCACCAGAGTTAGAAGATGGGCAGCCAATCAAACTGAGCATAGCACACTTCCCCTGTATAACTAGAACGCTGGGACACTAGCTCTCTTCCTTGGCCTTTATCCAGCATTTGTGTAGCAGATACCAAACTGTAGGATTATATTCTCACTATAATAGTGGAGGCAAGCTACACAAAATTACATGCGCAATACTACATGCAGCTATAGGAAAGTAAATTAATGATACTGTGTACCGCAAACAACGGTAGAAATATTTGAAACACTTGATTTTGCACACTGTTTCTCTGAATCAAGCATGTTTCGGGGATCTAAAACAATACAGCATGTTACAGGTAGTTTCTCGCTCATTAGAAAAATATTTACCAGCTGGCAAGTAACCATCAAGACTGCGTATCTTCACTCAGTAGTCAACCATCTCATTCAATCTCATTTTGATCCTCTAACAACTGTTTATTTCATTGTCAACCTTCGAAAATGTAATTCGACCTTTCGGCTTTAGTTCCCGTTTCATTTTTTGTTCTTTTTTTAGTATTTCTGGGGTTGGTGTAGTTACACAATTTTTATCTTTGGTAACAGATTCTATGGTACTCAATCGCAATTTCATATTTTCGATACTCATTATACATACTATATCATGTAGATGAAACAACAAATCATCTAACTGCTCAGTAGTCATTACGTCTTTACTATATCATGTAGATGAAGCAACAAATCATCTAACTGCTCAGTAGTCATTACGTCTTTACTATATAATGTAGATGAAGCAACAAATCATCTAACTGCTCAGTAGTCATTACGTCTTTACTATATCATGTAGATGAAGCAACAAATCATCTAACTGCTCAGTAGTCATTACGTCTTTATTATACCATGTAGATGAAGCAACAAGTCATCTAACTGATCGGTACTCATTACATCTTTACTATATCATGTAGATGAAGCAACAAATCATCTAATTGATCGGTACTCATTATGTCTTAACTATATCATGTAGATGAAGCAACAAATCATCTAACTGATAGGTATTCATTACGTCTTTACTATACCATGTAGATGAAGCAACAAATCATCTAACTGCCCAGTAGTCATTACATCTTTACTATATCATGTAGATGAAGCAACAAATCATCTAACTGATCGGTACTCATTACGTCTTTACTATATTAAATAGAACAAATCATCTAACTGTCTTTTAGAAGCGACTTCCAACCTTTCAAGTCTGGTAACTTTAGGTTTATGTAAAGAGTGCCTCCAAACTCTCATCACTGTATGCAAGTATTCGTATAAGTTGCGTATGGTGTTGCTGTTGTTTGGTGATCAGGAACGTCCTTGTTGTTGCAGCATTATTAAGAAATTAAATATCCCAAGCTGCTACTAAAACAGTTGCTGATCTTTTTAGTAACAATATTTTAAAGAATTATTTCAGACATTTTTTTTAATCAATTCATACTGATTCTTGTTTATGAAAAACATATCAAGGGAAGAAGTAAATAAACTTCACAGGCCATTACCTGCGTCTGCTGTAATAACTGTATGAACTATTTAAGAAGAATATTAGAGAAACTTAATACTTTTGTAATCTAGCATGTTGTTCACGTTTCTTTTAAGCTTAAAGGCTTTACGCGTCACCTGATTAGGCATATAACACAAAAAATCATATTTAAGCACACATCGACATATAAGCCCAGTATACACAAAACTTATAGATTTACTAAAAAGGACTGAAATCAAAACCATAAACATCTCAACACAGAATATATATTTTTCATTAAGAAATTAATCCTGCTTCTTTGTGCTTGCTATCTGAATGTATAGAAATTTCAGCTGAAACTATACCTTAATTTTATAAGTGATAGCTAGAGACTGAATAATAAAACTATCTAGCTTAGGCACTAATATCTGGATTCTATTGGTTCAGGGGTTACTGATATCTGTTTTTACTGTTTCGAAAGTTACTAATATTTGTTGTTTTTTTTACTGCTTCGAGAGTCACTAATATATGTGTGTTACTGGTTTTAGGGTTGTCAATATCTGTGTTTTACTGATTCAAGGGTTACTAATATCTGTTTGTTAATGGTTCGAGGATTACTAATATCTGTGTGTAACTGGTTCTAGGGTTACTAATATCTGTTTGTTAATGGTTCGAGGGTTATTTATATCTGTATTTTAATGGTTCGAAGGTTATTAATATCTCTATTTTACTGGTTCGAGGGTTAATAATATCTGTTTGGTTTTAACTATTTCGAAGGCTTTTAATGTCTGTGTTTTACTGTTTTGAGGGTTTGCTAATACTTGGATTTTTACTAGTTTGAGGGTTACTAAAATCTATCTTTTACTGGTTCTGGGCTACTAATATCTGTTTTTATATATTTCAAGAGTCACTAGTATCTGTTTTTATATATTTCAAGAGTCACTAATATCTGTTTTTATATATTTCAAGAGTCACTAATATATGTTTTTATACATTTCAAGAGTCACTAATATATGTTTTTATACATTTCAAGAGTCACTAATATCTGTTTTAATATATTTCAAGAGTCACTAATATATGTTTTTATACATTTCAAGAGTCACTAATATCTGTTTTTATATATTTCTAGAGTCACTAATATCTGTTTTCTATAAGACTAGAAGTAGTTTATGACCAGCTCCTTTAACGTTGGTTTCAGGCCTCAGCTTGTGCGAACTCTCTTTTATAAGTTTCGCATGTTTTGTGCCAAAAATAATAAGACATCATACACTACTTCACTAGTAATCCATCTTCAATGTACCTGCTCAAGCATCTTAGTTAAATTTTTCTTCTGATATTTTCTGAACATTTTTTCTTTTGGGGGGTGGGGTGGGGGTGAAGAGTTTGTATGAGATCGGTAGATTTTAAAGGAATACGCCACTTTAACCTAATGGACTTACGTGACTATATATCTAAAGATTTTATGAGTAATAAACTCTAATTCAATGTCATTCATTGATGTACTATTCATGGAATATCTTCGTTAGCGCTATCACTCAATTAGTCAATATTTTGTCACAGAACTCTCTCACTTAACTACAGTTCTATCCAGTGTATTAAATATATAATGATATCAAGTCTCATGGTGTAAGCTCGTTCTCGATGAGTGAAAATAACGAAGGATTACAAAAATTTCAAAGTAATACTCACACTTTAATGACTGTGTCGCCATCTCTCGTGAGAAATATAAAACTAATTGTTTGTTAGTTGTTAACACAAAGGTACACAATGAGAGTATCGAACCACCTTATAAGATCTCAATCTTGCCACTGAGGGACACAAACAGACATACTTGTTCACAACTAAAAATTAGTATGTTTTTTACCTTCCTCTATAGCATGTACAAATATACAAATCGAACGTTTATGTATTTAGTACAACGTGTCTTTGCTTGTCCATTACATTTTAGAATGAAAACATCTGTGCGATTATAATTAATGGGTACTCTGAAATATTAATAATGGTTGAAAAAAAATCTTTCAGAGATTCATAGCCTTGACATACATTTTTATTCATTACTTGGGCCTAATTTAATGAAAATTTAAAGTAACGTTAAAAATTAAAAACCTAGTTACTTGCATTTTTGTGATAATAACATTTATTTACAAATACGTTATGCAAAAAACTAAAAAACTTTATTGTAAACTAACTAAGTCAAATAACCGTCTTACCTTCTTGCATAAATCATATATTAAATGTAAACAACGTAACGTTATTCCTCAAGTCAAATTGCCTTCAACACCATAAAACCTGAACAAGTAACTCAAAAACAAATAACATTAACGATCTATACCAACATAACTTACTTAAGCATGAAGATAAATACTACCAACAATAAAAAGGCCTAGCTGTGAGTTTATTTCTTTCACCAGTACTCTGCAACCTCTATGTAGAAAGTTTCGATGACTGCTCCATCAGAACAGCTGCTCTAAATCCCAGGATTTGAATCGGATATGTTGATGATACATTTAATATGACTAGTCTATACACACTATTCTAAACAAATTCATGAACCACCTGCACAAAAACCACCAGTGATACAATTTACAATAGAAATAGAAGAATATAACATAACTCCCATTATTTAATGTGTAGCTACCAAAACACCGAACTAATGTACTACAGGAGTTTACAGGAAACCCACAGATATGAGTAAATACATCAACCACAGATTAAAACACTCAAACAGTGTATTGTTTGTTTGTTTTGAATTTCGCGCAAAGCTACGCGAGGGCTATCTGCGCTAGCCGTCCTTAATTTAGCAGTGTAAGACTAGAGGGAAGGCAGCTAGTCATCACCGCCAACTCTTGGGCTACTCTTTTGCCAACGAATAGTGGGATTGACCGTCACATTATAACGCGCCCAAGGCTGAAAGGGCGAGCATGTTTGGTGTGACGGGGATTCGACCCCGCGACCCGCAAATTGCGAGTCGAGCGCCCTAACCACCTGGCCATGCCGGGCCGCAAACAGTGTAACATCTTGCTTATAGATCGCCTACATACAAAAATCAACAAGATTTATAAAACCAAAAACGCCAATAACGAGGAACCAAAAACACGTCACTAAACCTTCCTTGACTATGAATACTCGAAATACTTGATACCGAAGAACATGAATAAGATAAAAAGGGACACTCAATATTCTTCTAAACCAAAGATCTGTCAACAAATGTAAAGTTATTTTGTAAACAATATAAAGTCAGAATATTATTCAGAAGCCAGAACACAATATGATCGCATTTAATACATGCCAAACACCTAAAAACCCAATATTATTTACTTTCATTGTGATTGTGGACTCCAATCGACTGGACGGACTAGAAGACTAAAACTTAGAATTCATTAGAATAATAGACATTCAAATCTGTAAAACTGATTTATTTCTAAAAGTCCACAATGCCAAAATATTTTAATAATACAGTAAAACTAATGGAATATGAACCACACATGAGAAGACAAAATAATCCTTTCTGCCAAGATTATTAATTACAGAAACAATACAGTGTTTCAAGTCACAAAACAATATATTGCATGTAAAATTCTAGTAGGAGGAACAAGCCAAGAGTCGAAAGTTTGTATTAAAATAAAAGTTTACCTTAAAGGTGACGTAAATGTTCAGAATATCTTCACATTTTCGTTGTGATGTTTCTTCACCTCCCCTCTATATGTTTTACACACACAACACACACATAGAAACTTGGATGTTTTATTAATATTATTATCAACTGAGTTTACTCGTTACTGAAAAATTTATTTAGAATCACACAATACCAACGTCATTTACAAAATAACATGCAATAACTGCCC
>NW_013665935.1:252406-261800 GCF_000517525.1 Limulus polyphemus
TGTTATGTTAAACTTATATTAAAATTGTTTCTTCATTACCCATTCAAGCCATCTCCAAGCAGTATTAGACATACATATAAACTACTATCAATGAAGAATGGTTGAGTTCTGGTTGCTAGTTTTTCAAAACTACTGTATTGCAGAAACGTTTTGGACTCCTGTTGGATACCTCAATACCACACATTTAACTTTCTAATGCTACTAGTTTATTTTGAAACACTTCAGTTGTATCTAACTATATATTTATATATATTCTTCATATCTTACGTTTTCTAACCCTCGCTTATTTAAACACATAGTGCGAGTTTAAAGAAAATAGAAGTTTCAGTAATTCATATAATAATTACATTAAAGTTCGGATTTTATTTGTTTGTTTGTTTTCGCACATTAGCACAAAACTAACTCAAGAGCTAACTGCGCTACCTGCATTTTCTCTAGTCTAATCCATTCAGAATTATGGACGGTTAGCGCAGATAGCTTTCGTGTAGCTTTGCGTAATTATCTGGAACAACTTTCTAACTCTCGCGTTTTCGTTTCATCGAATCATAAAATCGCTTTAAAAGTATTAATTACATATTGAAACACAAAAATGCAGTATTTCAGAAGTGGTACAATTGGACTTTTTGTATTTATATGTTCCACTACATATACATGTCTGGGGGGGGGGGGGCTCAGTATCATACTTATTCTAAAATATTACGCCTTTACCTACGTTTTAGTATTTAATATGAAGCTAAACAAAGACCCTATCTATTCAGCCTGGATACTAAACAATACATTTCATGATGCATACTAACCGTCTTGCTGGAGTACTGCTGTAAGTATTTATTTGCAACATGTATTAGTATAGAATTTGTGATGTGAAGGGCTTTTTTTTCACTCTGAGATAACTGCCTTTGGCAATAATATAAAGAGTTAGTATCAGCATGACTAGTGTTTTTTTTTTTTTTGGTTTACACGTTTACACAACCACCAATTAATATGTTCATCAGCTGCTGCTTAGTACAGGTTTTCTGTATTACAAAAAAAAAATATTTGCTTTCAAGGAAGACAGTAATAAATTGCTGAATTTGATTCGTTTGTTGTTAAGCACAAAGTTATACAATGGTATCTCGAGGCTATGCCAATCGCAGTTATCGAAACCCGAGTTTTAGCATTATAAGCTCTCAACTTACTTGCTGAGCCACTGTGGTAAGTTGATTTGATTTCGCTATTAATTATTAATTTATCTTGATATTTTTCCAACTTAACAGTTATATAAAAGATATATCTTATTATGAGTTTTTAAAATGTTAACTTGTTTTTGCTTATTTCTTCATGACTTTATCGCACTATATATCAATGGACGTGCTTAGGTAAATAAACAGAATTTAGTTTGAATTTCGCGTAAAGCTACACAAGGGCTATCTCCGCTAACCGTCCCTAATTTAACAGAGAAAGACTAGAAGAAAGGCAGCTAGTCATCACCATCTACCGCCAACTCTTGGGTTACTCTTTTACCGACGAATAGTGGAATTGACCGTCATGTTCTAACGCCCCCACGGCTTAACGGGCGATCATATTTGGTGAGACGGGGATTTGAACCCACGACAGACATAAAGGTAGACAGATATATAGATTGTGTCTATTTTTTTTTAATCCGACTCTAATTGGGCATTATTTTGGATAAAAATGTGGAATATTGGATGACAAAAGCACAAACATAAAAGACAATTACAGGGATAGTTCGTTTGAAGAAAGGTTAATAAACATTTCTTACACATCTTAATCAAAATAAATGTCTTGAACATAAAGTAACCTTAGCTTATACGTACAAGCCCCCTCCCCTTCCCCCCATTGGCACAGCAGAAAATCTGTGGACTTATAACGCTAAAAACAGGATTTTTATATCCATGGTGCGCACAATACAAATAGTCCTTTGTGTAGCTCTGTGCTTTAATACAAGTAAACAAACAAATATAAGTAGAAGTCAGCATTTAAAATGTAGATGCTGTACGTGTCTTGCTATTTACATATCTATACATGATTCTAACTTAATTTAATATTCAAAAGACGATCTCTCAGATAAATAAAGTTACACTCTTATGATAATCTTGAATACGTATTTTAATGACTCAAAAGAATCAAACATTCTCTTTGAGTCGAGATGCTAGTTTAAAAGCTTTTGACTAAAATATACATCTAGAAAGAAAAGTCTATTACAAAAAGATAACTATTTTTTTTCAGTTATGCGATGACAAAACATCATAATATAAGCCTATTGCTCTGGACAATATTTTAAATCAGAAACATTATATTTTTAAATGTACACCATTTAACAAGAATATTAATGACTAATAATCACAGCAGGTTAGCTGAATCACAGAAACTACATGATTTGTTCTATAGCCTCTAATATGACTGGTAATCACAGCGGGCTAGCTAAATCACAAGAACCACATAATCGGTTTTAAAGCCTCTATAAAATTGATGTTCACAGCAGGCTAGCTAAATCACAAGAACCACATAATCGGTTTTAAAGCCTCTATAAAATTGATGATTACAGCAGGCCAGATAAATCACAGGAACCACATGATCAGTTCTAAAGCCTTTAATATGACTGATAATCATAACAGGCCAGCTAAATCACAGGAACCACATGATCAGTTCTAAAGCCTTTAATATGACTGATAATCACAACAGGCCAGCTAAATCACAGGAACCGCAAGATCTGTTCTAAAGCTTCTAATATAACTGATAAGAAATCTCAGTAAATGTTTAAGGATAATTTATTTAATTATCCAAAATGAACACTGTCTAAATTTGACTGGTTTCTTTTTTCATTTGGTTTTAAACTAAACATTTTGTATGGGTCGTTTATTTGCACTCCTCCCTAGATTACGCGTGTGTGTGGTGTAAGTTTAATAGAATAATAACTGAATATATTTATTTTGATTTGAAACCAGAAATTACGAGAAAGGTGTAACTTGGTGTAAATGGTTTTCTTTATGATTCCTTCATTTTTGGTATATTGGAATTCGGTTTCTGGTTGTTCTGAGAACAAACTATTTAGGAATTCCTAGAACGTAAACTCAAAGTTGTCTAATGGTCTAAACTGACCATGTATTTCGCAATTAACTCTTACATTTGTAGATATAATGGCTAACCACCAGGTGGTCCAGAGCAGAATGTAAATCCGGGTATTCAGAAGGCAGCCAAAGGTATCGATGCTCTATCCACTGCGAGGAATTAAACTCCAGATTTTAGTGTTTTATGTCTGTAAACTTACCGCCGACCTACTAGGGGGCATGAGTGAATTTAATAGGAGATAGGAGACTGAACCAGTTGTACAAACAGTTATATTTCACATTAGCAACAAGTATGTAAAACACGATATATTTGAGTAAACTGAAAGCAAATGAAGTGACAGTCAAACTTAATGGAAGTAAATTTAAACTGAAAGTTTGAAACAAGAAAGACAACTTGAAAACACTGGTGGAAATAAAATGACCAAAGAAGAGAGACACGCTTTTAGAGCTAAGATATCTCGAATCAGTGAAGTCTACGAAGTGGTATCAGTTATAGTCAGGTTTCCTGGTACTGGATATAGATTGTTTCCAAATCTCCAGCTAAGTTCTACAGGCATCCTACACATTACCACCATACAACTGACTCATGTAATAGTAAATATAACCTAGAATGGTAACCACCGTAAAGGCTACAAAGCCTAGGGCTATATTTCAGCCCGGCATGGCTAGGTGGTTAGGGCACTCGACTCGCAATCTGAGGGTCGCGGGTTCGAATCCCCATCCCACTAAACATGCACGCTCTTTCAGCCGAGGGGGCGTTATAATGTGACGATCAATCCCACTATTCGTTGGTAAAATAGTAGCCCCAAGAGTTGGCGGTGGGTGGTGATGACTAGCTGCCATCCCTCTAGTCTTACACTGCTAAATTAGAAACGGCTAGCGAAGAAAGCCCTCGTGTAGCTTTGCGCGAAATTCAAAACAAACAGACAAGCCATATTTCACATAAAGAGCGACCAAATTTCCAGTTCGCATACAGGAAAAACAAATTGCATTTTATTTACTTGCTAATAATTATAAAGAAATAAAATTTGAGATGTAAACCTACCACAAATCTAATAAAAACAACAATATATATATAAAAAAACATCAAATCTTGTCAGTTTCGATTAAAGATATATGAAACTGTCTATTATATTTCATAATCCAAACTCACACCAAGTGAATCTTTCACTTGAAGTCGCCATCTGCATGCAAACTGTTAATAACCATCTGGTGATACAATTAGCAGAACTAAAGCGCGAATGAATTTCTTGGGTAAATATAAATAGTTGTAAAATATTAAGACCACGCTTTATACAACAAACCTATTATATGAATTTATAATGATAAAACATTTGCATAACATTTTATGGTAAAATAAGTATTTTCAACCTGAACGGCACAAATTGTGACACTTGTGCTAGACATCCCACGGGTCAGACATCCCATGGGTCAGACATATTCGTCTATTTTGTTTACCAGTGGAATTGTAACCAGGTAGAAACATACTCTAGAGAGATTGACTGTCAACTACATATCGCAGATAAAATCTTATATTGAACCTATGGATCCGCAGACCAGAACAGAAATCATTAGACCAATATTAAGAAACATACTCTAGAGAGATTGACTGTCAACTACATATCGCAGATAAAATCTTATATTGAACCGTTTAACGACTCTTTATTTGTTCTAGGTTCTTTGTTTAAAGCAATATCTATATGCTCACCACACAGTGTCCAGACATTTCCAACAATCTAGTCAATCCACTCTTGAAGTACGTATACACTCTGCTATGATTGATCATAGATAAATGAAATAATAATAATACTATCTAGTATTACTTAATATTGGTCTAATGATTTCTGTTCTGGTCTGCGGATCCATAGATTCAATATAAGATTTTATCTGCGATATGTAGTTGACAGTCAATCTCTCTAGAGTATGTTTCTTAATATTGGTCTAATGATTTCTGTTCTGGTCTGCGGATCCATAGGCATGATTTCCATGTTTCATCATTTTCAAGTGTACCGTTTTAACATGTATAAGAACTTAAGATTGAAAGTAAAGATTAATGTAATAATATATCAACAAAAACTGTATCTACTATATCCAATGCCTTTCGCCCAATACCAAAGCTCATCAAGACAACTGGGATATAACAGACAAATTAAATAAATATAACTAACTGAATGCGTTTGTTGTTACCGCATAGCAACACAGTGGGCTATCTATACTGTGTCCATTGCGGGTATCGAAACTCGACTTTAGCGTTGTAAGTCCTAGGTCTTACCACTGAGCCACCGGGGACAATTTAACGTGAGAGCATTAACTGTGAAAAACATGAATATTAGCAAAATGGAAGATATTGGGGACGATAAAAATTAAAACTATTTTATTTTACTACAAAAACCATAAGTGATGTTACAAACGATATCCTAGAAAAAATGGAATATATTAATTTAATGGTAAGCCACAATTTTCAAACCAGGATGTTGTCTCCAGTATTTCTTTACTGAAAACATTAAACATTCTTTGTCAATTTACGTGTCCAAAGTTACATCGGTTCTGCTGAAACAAAACTATTGACGCAATAGAAGAAGCATGTAACTTTAAAAACACCGAGCTAATCGAGTGTACTGAAGCGCGTCCTATGTGCTAATCTTAACGATGATAAACAAAGCCTTCATATAAAAGAGAACTTACTCATTCATAAGGTGAAACGGAAAGTTAACCATGTATAGTTCGGCCTATAAATTGTTACCGGTTTTTCAATAATATTTAATTTTTTAATTAGTACTTTTAAATAAATGTAAAGATCATTGTAACCAACCGATAGGTATCATTCGATGTGTTTTAATATTATTACTGAATACATCTTACTATTCTTCACCTACTAAGTACGAAATCTGTACGTTTGTCCGATGTATCTTTTTGTTGTCTGACGTGTTAAAGTTTTAATTAATAGAAGTATTATTTGTGGCATATAAATATATATATATAGAAAAAACAAACATAAAGATATTATGTTGTCGATATTCATGTTTTATAATCACAGATGACGCTACTATCGCTATACAAAACGAGGTATTGGAATATATAGACTTTTTTTACATAGTTTATTTCGTGATGTTTATCTTTTGCACAATAGAAATAATCGGAATAATTATTGTTTAACTTTTCTTGGTTACCTTTCATGCATAGTGCCATTAATATATAGTCAAATAGTTAAAACGTAGAAATAATTATTCAAGATTAGCACAAATATTAAAAACAATATATAACTTTACTGTAACTATACACAGTATCATAGAACAGGGATGGCGAACCTATGGCACGCGTTTTTTTTTACCCGACTAATATATATTTATATATATCTTAAGGCGTAGAGATTGTATATGTCTATAATTAATTAATTGTATAATATAATAATTATATGCGAAATATTTATAATACATAAAATTAATGATAATAACAGTAATTTTGCTGCTAAAATTTTCCATGGGCACGCAAAATAATTTTTCCGAAAATTATCGACAATTTGGACACACGCTCTCAAAAAGGTTCGCCAGCCCTTTCATAGAATAATGATTACATGAATTACCTCTTATATATTTGGCAATTCCTATAAAAATATTTCCAAACAAACTGGTTCTGTGTTTTGTTTCTACTGAAATCTTAAACGGCTACGGAATTTTATATGTGGATGTGTAAGCCTAGGTTATACCTGCAAACAGCTACCTGATCTCCACAAAAAATGTTGGGTTCGTGGACTTAATTTGGAGAAGGAAATGTGTAGCAATATGTAACAAAAGGAACAGTCACAGTGTTCAAGTCAAAAAAATAAAACTTCATTCACAGCAGTAAACAAATAAAAGGAAACAGTTAAACGCTGACAGAAGTGATGTTCGAATTGGCCGGAAAGGAAATAAAATCAAAAGAGAGAGTCAAGTTAAAGGTCAGCAAAGGAATGTGATGACAGACAGAGAAGGGACTTCTACCAGCGAGTTTTTGCTTCTCTCCAATATCCGTATTTTGGTCTTATGATGGATCAGGGAGGGTCAGGTTCCTGGTGACCTTTTCCTCTTTTCCGAACTGTGATTTACTACTGGTGAATGTTGGTGTTGATATAACATGAGGGTTGGAGTAAACCACACTTTCAGGGCAATGTCCATGTAGGTATCTACAGTTACATTTTGTATCTTGAACTGTATCTCTAGAGTCAGTTCCATAATGCACACAACACATTTCACTAGTTAGACTAATCAAATGCATTTTACATAAAAATACCCTATTAAATGCATTGTTCTTAGTCTAACCAATTTAAAGACTAGTAATAGGTGGCATTATTACATCCTTATTTTTACAGGTTTTAAATGTTTACAGGTGAGAGGTACTTAGGTCTACTTCCATCATGTATGTAGTAGCGATCAAGTTCGCAGAGTAAGTCATTCTTTCGCCAATTTTTTGCAAAGTAATGTAGAGTATTATGCAAGAGTCTATCGGCTATTGTTTGTATGTTTGCATATCTGTGCATAAATTTTAATGAGGTACTACGAAGGACTTTATATGCTGTGGTGATAAGTGTGTTTTGTATAGATTTTAGCTTATTTATATGTTTCGGAGCTATGTTTATCCAGACCGCAACATCGTCCGAGAATTGTGATGCGAAACCTAGATTTGGGTCTTTCAGAGGCATATTACTCACATACATAATGAATAGAATAGGGCTAACTACCCCTCCTTTGGATACACCTTCCTCTGGGGTGAATACCTCAGAGTAGGTTCCCCCCCTGTTTGCATGTTCTATTTTCCAAGAAGTCAGGTAGCCAGCGAATAATCACCCGCGGTAGTTCCAATTCCGTCATGCGGAACCTAAGACCATTGAGCCATACAGTGTCGAAGGCTTTCACGACATCGAGAAAGCAGGCGACAGTGCGTTCATTTTTATTAAAGCTATCTATTATTGTTTCTGTTAGTCTAACTAAGTGATCTGTTGTCTGTCTGAATTTTCTAAAACCATTTTTAATTTCTGGTAATTTTGAAGTGACTTCTAGGTAATTTGAGAGTCTATTGCTTATTATTCGTTCGAGAATTTTTCCTACGCAGCTGGTAAGGCTGATCGAGCGGTAGTTGTTTGGTTTATTTGCTAACTTTCATTCTTTATGGAAAATTAGTACGATCGCTTGCTTCCAAGAAACCGGGATGTATCCGGAACTTAGTGATAAGCTAAAAAGTGCTGTAAACTGTCCATAGAATCTCCGAGTGCCTTTTTTGAGGAGGATAGCCTGTATGCCGTCTTCTCCTGGTGCCTTGTTTTTATGGCTAGTTGAACTTCTGATTCTGTAATCGTTTTTCTGAATAGATGTGTAATTGGGTTTTCTATTTCATTTAGGCTCATATTGGTATTTTGTATGTTAACTGAAAATTTTGGTGTGTACATAGTTATGTTTTGTTTAATGTGGTTGTTAACTTTGTTGTAGAAATCTACATTCATGTCTGGTTCGTGGTGTGTTTTGAATGAGTTTTGTAGGTGTTCTTTAAATACTTTTGCCTTTTCAGTGTTTGTATATGCTGTCTTTATTTTGTGTTTCTAGGGGTGGATAGTTACTATTGGTTTTTCCTGTATTGGTGAATCGTTTTAGGTGGTTCCAGAGCTGTTTTGGATCGGTTTTATCGTTTAGTTGTGAGCAGAAATTATCCCAGCTGTCTTGTTTTAGTTGACGGACTTCATTTCTTATTTTGTTTATTTGTGTTTTAAGTGTTGAATCTCGGGTTTGCATGAATTGTTTGCGTAGTTTCCTTCTTTCTTTTATCATTTCAATAATTTGTGTGTGAAGTTGCCATGTTTGTGTTGTTGTTGTTGGGTGTTTAAGCTAATGTATTGTTTGTTTAGCTGCCGTTTTTAGACACTCGGTGATTGTATGACAATATGCATCTATTTCAGATGCTTCCGCGGCGTGATATACTTTTACTTTCGGTAGAATATTGTCAATGATTTTTTAATATTCTATTCAATTTGCTTTCTTATAGTTAAAATTTTCGGTTTCTATTGAGTTATTTGTATGGGGGGGGGGTGAGATTGAAGATACACCAGACGGGTAGATGGTCACCATCTATGTGTTGTCCTACTTGAAAATTTACGAATTTTCGACTCATATTAAACGAACATAGGCATAGATCCAGGATATGGCTGGTGCCATATGCGTCTGATATACATGTATATGTGTCGGGGTAGGATCATTTAATAAAACTGTGTTAGTATCTGTTTGATATTTATATAATGTTCTGCCATTTGCGTTTGTTGATTTACAATTAAATATTCTATGTATACTGTTTAGGTTTCA
>NW_013665935.1:262337-265835 GCF_000517525.1 Limulus polyphemus
TATAGTTGTGTAACCTTTTATTTTAAATCTATGGGTAACATATAAACAAGTTTCACTGATAACAAATATATCTGGTTTACTGGTGTTGGTTATATCTTCAATCTCGTGTTTCTTGGAAGCAAGTGCACCTTGGATGTTGACATCTACCACCATGAATGTAATTTATTAGTGTGTTTGTTATTGTCAGGAGAATTAGTGGTAAGTATGTTTGTATCTTTTCTGTTATTATTTTTATTAAAATGTCGATGCAGCTGCCTGTTCTTGTTGGACTAGAGAACTCTTCCATGAATTCTGTGACTATGTTTTTTAATACATTAATTAGTGTCGTTTCATTGTTGTTTTTGGTGTTTCTTTGATTATTTTGTTGCTTTCAGGTTCTACTACAGTTTGTGTCTCATTGTTATTTTCATTTTGTTTTGTTAATGTATTGGTTACTACTGTGGCGTAGGTTATTTTTTGTGCTTGTGGTGGTTGTGGCTGTATTTGTTTTTGTGTATTTGGGTTTTTGATTTCATAAATTCGGGATTTTATGTTTTTATATTTTTAACAGCCCTTGTAGTTGGCTGTATGATGTTCACCACAATTGCAACATTTAGGTTCTGGGTGCTGTTTTAGCTCTCTTGAAAGTTCAATACAAATCTTCTCAAAATAGCGCCATTGATACCACAAAGTACATTCTCCTTGCAGCTGACCAATAGGAAAAGGTCACGGGGTTGTGGAAATTTTTCAGTTCTATATGACAGCCGCAAAGTATCCCCCAAATACAAGGTCAACAAGAACACAATGCAACTATCCCATGAAACAGTTGGTAAGTTCCTTGACCTGTCAAGACCCAAAGAGGAACACCTCATGCTGTATATATCACGTGACCTCTATCGGATTTAGTGTATTCCGGAATAACAGCTTAAAGAAAAACACGAAACTTGTAAATAATAAACATATATATATATATATACTATGAGAGAGTAAGATATATATTATAGTATTTACTTCAACGTTATATATAACAACTTAAAGAAAAACACGAAACTTGTAAATAATAAACATATATATATACTATGAGAGAGTAAGATATATATTATGGTATTTACTTCAACTTTATACATACTGAAAGATACTACATAACGTATATCTGAAAAAATATCTTATTTTAGATACAAAAAAAAATGTACCAGCGCCAGAAGTGGCATTTACTTAAGTTGGTTTCACGTGGATGCCGCGTGTGTACATTCGCTGACACTAATTACGTAATAACTTCTACCAGACGAGTTGCTGGAAACTTTCAATAAGATTCCAGTTAGTAATAATTATTCTCAAAAAGCCTCCACGACTGCTCTGCCATAAGTCATCAGTTAGGTATCCTTGCTGTTAACGGCGTTTTCGGTCCTTAACCCAAGAACATCTGACGAGTTTAGACCAGCTTAGTGAATTACTGGATTTCGTCTATCATATCTATCACATTTGGCCAATGTAGTTTTTACTATTTAAAGAAAATTCAATGTTAAATATTGAACTTATCTAATACTACAAATAATTAAAACATATATACATATACTGAATTAATGAAATTTAATTTTCTAAGTTACGTACACACATATTAACTTATGACTTATTTAGTATTTGGCCATTTCTGGCTAGTTTTGATATTTATGCATAGAATAATACCTGTCCTTTGTTTCTCAATGCTACAATATTTCTTCAAATGTTCGTTCACGTATTTAATACCTTTACCTATTAATATGAATAACGTATTTATAACTTCAGCTATGATTCTATATTTATGACTTGTGGAGTTGAGGAATCCATAGTAACTTGAAAATCACATTACTGTTAATATTTGTATTAACTACAAATTCTGCTAAAATTATATTATGTTGTTTGATAATTTCGTTCGCATTGGTGTTTAACATAAGTATAAACAGAATAACCTTATTAAGTTGAATAATATAAATTATTTGTATATAAAAATAAAGTCATTGGTATACTTTATCCGATGATTTTGTGACGTATTTTTCACGTATAAAGGTTTTTATTATATTTTTTGATGAAGTATTTGTGTGAAAGTACTAGCATAACTTTTTTTAAAAAAACCTGATTCTATTATATTATTTCTTTTATCCTTTGAAACTATTCCGAAAACTAATTAAAATTTTTATTCTTTATTTTTTACTCCAACTAGATATTAGGCGTTTAAGTAATTGCGTTAAAATGTTGTTAGTTTCCTCGCACTGCGAGGGTATGTAAAGTAAAACAAAGACAATCAGAATCTGAGGAAAGATTGTTATTCAGTTCATCATTATTAATGTTATCTAAAACACTGTTTTAATTAAAAATTATATTTTCGAGGGGTGTTGTTAAAGTTGTTACTTAATTACTGTTGAAGGTATGCTTTATATCTATAGTGACTTATCCGGAATAATAGATTCTAGACTATTTTTGTAAATATAAGGAACGACGAGGGCAAATGTTTTATTTACTTTTTAATTTCGAATGTTTTCATAAATATTAATCCAATAGATAGCTATTTCAAAAATATTAACTCTATAAGTTGAAAAAAAAACGATATGAAACTCAAGATTATTTTTCCTACTTAAAAGATTGATTTCATTGTTAGTTCAGTTGCTTATTTTTCTATCTTTTGAATCTTATAAAAAAAGAATAACTAAATGTTTTAGCAGAAATCTTAATAAAAGCACATTATTTTTGTGAAGGTGATTCCTTTAGTTTTACGAGAAAGGAACGACCGTTATATTTTGATGTTTTGTTTGCACTGAATATAGTATTGTTTATTGGATAGGAAGTACTCTTACTTTTACAGGATGTGGAAAAAGTAACAGTGCTGTCACCAACCACAAAAATACTTTATAAGTAATCTGCGGGATTCGTCTGTTTAAATTACAAGACACGCGTTGTCATATCCGTCTTAGTTTTGAGTAATATTTATGGTGTCTTTTCGATAGGAAATAGTTTCTACGTTGTAATGCAGACTTCAATTTGTTGTTTCCACGAACGGAAGTCTATCCCTTGTACCTAACTATATTCTTGTTTCCACGAACGGAAGTCTATCCCTTGTACCTAACTATATTCATCCTTGGCAGTGATGTAAAAAGGAGTTTGTAAAGTAAGGGTGTTTGGCTTGAGATGCATGTTTCACAATGAGAGACTGGAAGTATGTCTTCCAAAGATGACTGGATACAACTAGACATTTTTATTTATCCTCGCTAATAACAGTTTTATAATAATAACCGTAACTTCGAGAAGTGGTAGTAGAGAAGATGACTGGATACAATCAAACATTTTTATTTATTTTCGCTAATAACAGTTTTATAATAATAACCGTAACTCCGAGAAGTGGTAGTAGAGAAGATGACTGGATATAATCAAACATTTTTATTTATTTTCGCTAATAACAATTTTATAATAATAACCGTAACTCCGAGAAGTGGTAGTAGAGAAGATGACTGGATACAATTAAACATTTTTATTTATTTTCGCTAA
>NW_013665935.1:266776-280703 GCF_000517525.1 Limulus polyphemus
AAGTAGTAGTAGAGAAGATGACTGGATATAATAACTATTTTATTTATTTCGCTAACAGTTTTATAATAATAAACGTAACTCCGAGAAGTGGTAGTATTAATTAACTCCATTTACACTTCTATATATCCATATATCTTAGGTGAATAATTCATAAAGAAGTGACATTCAGAGAGTGGGTAATGAAACCATAAAACCACATTTTAAGAAAAGTATATAACATGATTTTGAACACATGGTAACTGTTTTCATAAATAATGTTCTCATGGCTTAGTGTATTTCCATAACTGAGTTTTAACGGGTGTTTACAGATTTTTTTATCAACAGCTATCATTACTTGAAAACCAGTCTTGATTAATTACCAATAAGTGACAACAGTTGCATTGAAGGTTTAACAGAGAAAGGTTGGATTTGTTTTAGAGCAAAGCTGTATCAAGAGCTGTCTTCGCTCTGTCTACCTCGGAGAATCAAACGCCGGATTTTAGCTTACCCCTTACCAACCGGATAATAGAGAGTGAAGGTATGATATTCAATCCCAGGATGGAGTATCACATGTAAGTTTTCTGACATTACTCACAAGTACATAATTATTCAATGTGTTCTTAATTTCAGCAATCCTTGGTAATAGTACTGAAGCCACAATTCAGAAAATCTCCTTTTTGAATTAAAACTAAAATGTTATTTGAAGATGGAAAGACATTAGAAGGTGTATAATTATTGTTAGTTCACGAGATATTTTAAGTTTCAACTACCATATAAATAGCTCTTTACAAGTGAACTTGATATCACATAAATAGCTCTTTACAAGTGAACTTGATGCCACATAAATAGCTCTTTACAAGTGAACTTGATGCCACATAAATAGTTCTTTACAACTGAACTTGATATCACATGAATAGCTCTTTACAAGTGAACTTGATATCACATAAATAGCTCTTTACAAGTGAACTTGATGCCACATAAATAGCTCTTTACAAGTGAACTTGATGCCACATAAATAGCTCTTTACAAGTGAACTTGATGCCACATAAATAGCTCTTTACAAGTGAACTTGATTAAGTTTTTTTTTTTTAAATGTCGCATTTCACATTTTCTTCACTAGTAACTAATATATTTCATTTAAGTACATTCAAGTACTTTATGTCCATTTTTTGTGCAGATATTCTGTATATCTTTAGTGAAATCCTTTTAAGCCAGCTGTACAAAGGCAACGAACATGTGCTAACCTTCTCGTTCAGACACAAAGGTTGCATGCAAACGATAGAACGTAAGTGTACCTGATTATCACACATGGTAGAACATAAACGTACCTGATTATCACACATGGTAGGAGATAAGTGTACCTAATTAACACACATGGTAGAACATAAGTGTAGCTGATTAACCTTACTTCTTCTGGGGCAAACTGGCCCGTCTTTTGAAAGCGTTCAGGTTATTGGGTTTCGTGTCTTTGTTAAATTGATTTTTTGAACCGACGTGTTTTCCTAGCATCATGATTACCACGTATTGTAGGGCATAAGTCTATCTGATTACCACACATGGTAGAACATAAGTCTATCTGATTACCACACATGGAAGAACATAAGTCTACCTCATTATTACACATGGTAGGACATATCTGATTACCACACATGTTAGAACATAAGTCTACCTGATTACCACACATGGTAGATACATAAGTCTACCTGATTATCACACATGGTAGGACATAAGTCTACCTGATTACCACACATGGTAGAACATAAGTCTACCTGATTACCACACATGGTAGACATAAGTCTACCTGATTACCACACATGGTAGAACATAAGTCTACCTCATTATTACACATGGTAGGACATAAGTCTATCTGATTACCACACATGTTAGAACATAAGTCTACCTGATTACCACACATGGTAGATACATAAGTCTACCTGATTATCACACATGTTAGAACATAAATCTACCTGATTACCACACATGGTAGATACATAAGTCTACCTGATTACCACACATGGTAGATACATAAGTCTACCTGATTACCACACATGGAAGAACATAAGTCTACCTCATTATTACACATGGTAGGACATAAGTCTATCTGATTACCACACATGTTAGAACATAAGTCTACCTCATTATTACACATGGTAGGATTATACAATACTTTCAACATGTTACTATTTTTCTTTGTAGTCTTCCTGTGATTATTAGCTGACGTTTCAAGTTTCATGGCTCAGCAGGAAGACTAGTCTTCTACACCTGTAAACTTTGAGGGAAGAGGCACAAGGCCATGGAAACACTCTCTATCCCGTGAATTATTATTATAAATTTATAGGACACTTCTGAGGAGTCTTGTGTTCAATGTGAAGCATGCAGTCATCAACTATATAGACTATATCAGTCATCAACTATATAGAATATATCAGCCATCAACTATATAGGCTATATCAGTCATCAACTATATAGAATATATCAGCCATCAACTATGTAGACTATATCAGCCATCAACTATATAGAATATATCAGTCATCAACTATGTAGACTATATCAGTCATCAACTATATAGAATATATCAGCCATCAACTATGTAGAATATATCAGTCATCAACTATATAGACTATATCAGTCATCAACTATATAGACTATGTCAGCCATTAACTATATAGAATATATCAGCCATCAACTATGTAGACTATATCAGCCATCAACTATGTAGAATATATCAGCCATCAACTATGTAGAATATATCAGCCATCAACTATGTAGAATATATCAGCCATCAACTATATAGACTATATCAGTCATCAACTATATAGACTATATCAGTCATCAACTATATAGGCTATATCAGTCATCAACTATATAGAATATATCAGTCATCAACTATATAGGCTATATCAGTCATCAACTATATAGACTATATCAGCCATCAACTATGTAGACTATATCAGCCATAAACTATATAGACTATATCAGTCATCAACTATATATCAGTCATCAACTATATAGACTATATCAGTCATCAACTATATAGACTATATCAGCCATCAACTATATAGGCTATATTCTGTTTTAGGATATTTTAAGCCGTACTATTACCTGAAAACTTCTCGACTATATGCAGTGATTCACATGTGAAACGACAGTACTCACTCATTGAACTTTTGTAATAAGTTAACACTATTTATTATGTTTTCTATCAGCATCTGAAGAAGAAAGGTCCACCTTTCGAGAGCGTTCTGGTTATAGTTTTTTTATTCATTTCTATTTAAGCAAGAATTTGCGGTTTGAGTCCGTTTAGTTTCATCATAGAATTTACGCAACTTAGCATTAAAACAAGTTTATAGCAATATATTGTTTCACTATAAAAGTCTTATATTTCAGAAATAATCAAACCTTGTTTACTAACGTATTCAACACGTTTGTCAGAACTTATGAATACAGAATGTTTTGGTTTGATTAGTTTATTTCCTTAAAGTTTCACGTTACATTTTATACATTCTGTAGAAGAGAATAAATTAGTGTATTCTACCTTGTTTTGATTAATGATACTTTTAATGAAAGTATTTATATGTTAATAACTAACAAACCTGCATTTATAAATAGTTTATTCTTATAATACTACCAAGGACGGTCCTTTTGATCTGGCATGGCCAGGTGGTTAGGGCGCTCGACTCGCAATCTGCGGTTTGCGAGGTTCAAATCCCCGTCCCACCAAAGATGTTCGCCCTTTCAGCCGTGGGGGCGTTACAATGTGACAGTCAATCCTACTATTCGTTGGTAAAAGAGTGGCCCAAGAGTTGGCGGTGGCTGATGATGACTAGCTGCCCTCTCTCTAGTCTTTCACTGCTAAATTAGGGCCAGCTAGCGCAATAGCCTTCGTGTAGCTTTGCGCGAAATTCAGATTAAACCCAAATACATTCCTTTTTTTTATTTCCATACCAAAAAAATATTATTATTTGGTTGAAGTTATAACAGATTGAATGATACCAATCTTTGAATTTGAAGTCTGGTTTACAAAACCAAGCATATAGGCTACCTGAGTTTTATTTGACCGAAAACATTCACATTTTTATAATTGTTTTAATATATTTTGTACTCAAATCAATCCTAGGAAAACTAACATTTTGAACTCTATGATTTCCAGACCAAGCTTCCCAGTCTACTTCGACCGTCTATAGGAATTCCATACCAGGAGATATGCGATATGTGAAACATATAAAGTGTTTTATGGTATGTGAAACATATAAGGTATTTTGTGGTATGTGAAACATATCAGGAGTTATACGGTATGTGAAACATATCAGGTGTTTTGTGGTATGTTAATCACATCGGGAATTTTGCGGTATGTGAAACATATCAGGAGTTATACGGTATGTGAAACATATCAGGTGCTTTGTAGTTATGTGAAACATATCGGGAGTTTTGTGGTATGTGAAACATATCAGGAGTTTTTCGTTTAAGGTGAATTTTCAATATTCACAAAATGTTCAAGCCCTTTCACATTTACACGCGATGCCGCATGTTTTTACGTTTTACTGCATTTATCTCATTCTTGTGCAGGTCACACATTGCTAAGGGCTCATCTCCTACAGTATTTCTATACCAACCCTCGGATGGTGTTGCTGGAGAATATGTCTAAGCTTGTACTAATGTCTTCCATGTTTTTGTTAATGGCATTGACGATGGAACGCTAATGACAAATGCATTATGGGAGATTTGACCCTATCTGAATAACTATATAGTGGATGATTTATTTAGTGTTACCCAGATTTTGGTTAGACATAGTTATTTTACGTCTTTAAAAATAAAGTTGTGACTGTCAATCCATTCGCCAGACCCTGATTTAGTTTTTTTTTGTTTCATGCATGTAAGTAATGTTTTGTCTCGCAGTCAAGTCAGAATTCAATTAACCAGTTATAAACTTTCTGCCAAAACTCATATAAGAACGGTTACTATTCTTACCAATGAATACCACACCTTCACTTTGCTTTAGTTTAAATAACCTACCGTCACCTACCTGCAATAAAAAAAACGTGAGTTTTCTGTAAATAGTTTATTTTATTACCTTACCTTATCTTGTAATTTAAACAGATGAATTCCGCAGATCATTTATAAAGTATTTTTGCGGTTACTGTAAAATGAAAGTTGAGAAACATGTGACAAAGTGAGGCATATATCACACCCATGTAAATCATTGTAGTCACTATGTAAACTGCATGCATGACGCAGGACGAGATAAGACCCTGACGCACTCAAGGCGATGGTGTTGGAGTTAAGCACAAAGTTACACAATGGACTATTTTAGCGTCTTAAGCATACAGACTTACTGCTGAGCCACTGTATGTGTTTTTGGTGGGAGGGTTGAAATTGATTTCTGACATTGAGGCTAATTTTCTTGAATCTCTAAATTCTAACATAATTAAGTTTTATGACAGGACATATACAGTGCCTTGCAAAAGTATTCACCCCTGCAAAGTTTCCAAATTTTGTTGCCGTCTGAGCTTGCAATCATGATACTTTCAAATGAGACTTTATATTTAGAATCTACACAATATACTTCAAACTGAGAAAGCTAAAAAACGCTGATATTATGCAAGTAAATTAGATTTTTAAAGAAAATTATAATTCTCAATTCCATAAGTATTCAACCCCTTTGCTTTGGCAACCCTAAGTCAGATCAGATGCAAAAGATTAGTTTGAAAAGTCACAAAATTAATGTAATAGTTTCTGTCTGTGTGTAATCACAGTGGCTTAATTTGACCTCAGAGTAAGAGCATCTGTTCAAGCCACAACTCACATAGTGATACGACAAACCAACCATGAAGACCAAGGAGCTTTCCAAACAAGTTAGGGATAAAGTGATAGATAAACACAGATCAGGAGAAGATTACAAGAAAAATTCAAAGTACGGTGAAGTCCATCATTAAGAAGTGAAATGTGCTTCATACTATCCAGTTATTACTCAGATTAGGCCGCCTTTCCAAACTAAGCAACCGGGCAAGCAGGAAACTGGTTAGGGATGCCACTGTGAAGCCAACAGTGACTTTGAAAAATTAGCAAAGTTCCATGTCTGTGATGTCAGTGTTCATACATCGACAATATTCCGGTTCCCCTACACAAAGCTGGCCTGTGTGGGCGAGTGACAAGAAAGAAGCCATTGCTGAAAAAGAACCATCTTAAATCTCCTATGGAGTTTGCGACAAAGCATGTAAATAATACTTCAGACATGTGAGGCAAGTCGTGACGATTTGCTTAATGAGTCATGACCTTATATACAACATTTCGTAATTTATTTTGGGTATTATTTTATCAGTTTGACTAAAGTTATAGTTGAGTGAACCTCCAAATACTTCGTGTCATCTCCCTTAGAAGCTCAGTAACCTGGTGTAAGATGAAACAGTTGGGCTGCGTCCTTTAATTAATTAATAATTCAGATTATTGTAAGATTCCATCTTGTCTTTCTCTTTAGACATCTTTTCTTCCAGTTGTTTGTTTGTTTTGTTGCTACACAATAGGCTATCTGTGAGCTGCCCACTGCGGAAATTGAAACCCATATGATCATGGTCCTCGGTATTGGTCATAAGTCACGGGAAGGTCAGGTGTTTACTGGACCTCTTCCTCATTCTTTAGTGAACGTTGTTACCTCTTGTTACTAAAATGCTGTTTCCTGATTCATGCAGCCGCCGCATGCTCGATGCTCATAGTTTTCCGTACATACAAACGGTTCTTTTCTGGCCATGTACATGAATGGAAAACAAACTTTTTTTTTCATTTTTGCCACTTTACCATATCTCTCTACTTGTTCGAATGCAGTTTTTTTCTCACAAACAGTTCTGTATATTGTATGGATATATATATATATACTGATAATTTTCTACTGGTATATGTAGTTATTGTATTATGTGGCCGTAATAGATATAGTGACTTAATTAGATTTAATGGTGTGAGGTACTTAGGTCTATGTTCATCATGTATGATAAAGTTTTCTAGTGTGCTTAATAAAGCATTTTTATTTAACTTTTTCCTAGAGTACTGTCTTGATCTTTCTAGAAGTCTGTCAGACAATATAGGAATGTTTGTGTAATTGTGTAGAAATGTTATGTATGTGGTTCTTGGAACTCTGTATGCTTTAGTGATTATTGTGTTTCGAACTGTGTATAGGTTTGTTATGTGTGATTTTGCTACATTTAACCATGCTGGGCAGATACACTCTGCCACTGGACGAATGTAAGTTTTATATATTTTAAGTATGTTTTCTGTTGTTGCACCCCTGGTGTTGCCAGTCAGACATCGGTCATAGTTGGCTCTTTGCCAAGTTTTTCCCGTTATTCTATATCGTTATTTATAAGTGTTTTTTTTATTTATGGGAGGGGCAGGTACACTTCAGACTAGGTCCTTCCTCCTTCAATTACAGGTTACCGTTTCTTTTAGATCTACTTACTAGAGTTTAATGAGAAAGTAGCTTAGAACTATACTTGTCATGTATGATGTAGCTGTTTAGGTTACTTAGAAGTTCATTTTTGCCCCTATTTTTTTCTATATGCATTTGAACTAGGTAGGGGTCTTTCTGACAATAACGGGATATTTGAGTATTTATGTTAAAAAGTAATGTTTCTTGTACGTGATACTCTGTAAGCTTTTCTCAGAGTGAAGTGTTGTATTTTTTATAATTGCAAGACGTGTTTTAGAGACGTTAAGGCATGCTAGGAAGGCATATTCAATGACAGAGCGTAAATATGTTTTGTGTATTTTAAGAATGTTATCTGTCGATGTACCTCCGTTATTTCCAGCTAAACCCCCTATCTGACTAGCTCTTCCTAACACATATGTTCTAATGCACTGAATTAGTTCATACCAAGCTAGTGTGGAATTATATATTAATCCTAGGAGCTTAACTGATGTTATGACCTGAAGTAGGGTTCCGTATAAATATAGTGCTGATATTGCTACCCGAAGTAGGGTTCCGTCTAAATATAGTGCTGATGTTGCTACCCGAAGTAGGGTTCCGTCTAAATATAGTGCTGATGTTGCTACCCGAAATAGGGTTCCGTCTAAATATAGCTTAGGCTTGGTTCTGCTTGTTTTAATTGATTTTGTAAAGAGTATTACTTTGGTTTTTTTAGAGCACTTATTTTAATTCTCCATTTAATACAGAATTCTTCTATTTTTTCTAATAATGGTTGAAGGATGTATGCTGCTGTTATCGAATTTGAGGAACTTTTCCAAATTGCAATATCATCTGCGAATGCGAACTGTGAGCAGTAGCTTGAATTTGGATCTTTAAAGGGCATATGACTTACATAAATTTCGTTCTTCTATTTTGTCGAGCAGCTTTTATTGCAGTTTACACGTTTGATGGGCTGAGTTGTATGTTTTTAAGTGGTATGTAGGTGTCAGCTGGGTTTATCAAGCACTCAATATGGGTCTATTTGTGACTCGTAACTCGCTTCTTTGATTATTTTGTTTCACAATTTTTGTACCAAAAGAATACTATGTAACATTACTAGCGTTTAGAGGGAAATTATCATATGTTACAGCAGTTTAGATAGTGTAACCTTTTTATCTGTTGTGTCGCCCAGTGGCTTAGCGGTAAGGCTTACGACGTTAAAAATCGGGTTTCGATACCTGTCATGATATAAAATACTGTTTAGTGTAGGTATTATTAATTTATTTATTTTGCGAATGAATATTTCATGATTATTTAGTTTTTCATAACAAGAGAATTAAAAGCAACTATTTTAAAGTAAACTTTATGACAAGTTTAGTTACGTAACTCGGTAAGAATCGTACGTTGTGTTTATAATTTATTGATGTTGATGATATAGAGATTTCTAACAGGCGAGCAGACGATTAAGTAATAAATATGTAAATAGTGTGAGACGAGTGGAAATAGCAGACTAGACGGAGCAAACGAGAAAGTAAAGTCATGGAAAGTAGAAGTTCGGCCAAAGAAAATTTATACGTAAAGTTAACTGCTGTTAGAGTGAACGGCTTAACGATTGATAAGTTAGAGTAAAACTAACAGTTTTAAAATAAATAAGAAATATAGTTTATTCCGTCAAAGTGAGATCTAAAGTAATTGAACCAGACTGAGTGGACTTTGACAAAAAAGGAACAGACGATATCTGAAGTACAAGGACCAAACGATTGCTGGAAGAGCAGTATATGACTGTGGTAACTCACACTATGATTGTAAGTGAATTATACACGGAATACTAATGCGATAGAAATAGAGAAAAGTAGTTCGGCTTGTCAACTGAAATTCTAAAACAGTTGAATAGGCCTAAGTGGACTTTTGACAAGAAGAAGAGAACTATATATACAGTGTTTATGATATTCCTATGATCTCTATGGTGTAAAGAATTTGTTATACATACGTTTAACTTGCGTTCTGTTCGTATATTTTTGAATTTATCGCTAACAAATCACAGACATATAGAAGAATCCTTACTCCAACACCCATATTATTCAACCTACTTACTAAATACTGCTACTGTATATAATATTAAGAATAATATACCCATTATTCGGACAATACCCGTGGTAGGCAGAGCTTTGTGTGGCTTTGTACTTATCAAAGTCAAATCTTCTGTAACAGTTTATGCAAGTATTCTGAAACTCATTAATTTCAGTAACCTTTATATTAAGGCATGTTTAAAATAACTTCATGAAGTGACCAGTTATCAACAGCCTTTTAAAAAATAAAAGTTGTTCTACTTTCACGTGTGTATATATCAGAAGGATTAAAAATAATATATTTCAAAGGGTTAGAATGTTATGAATTTATGTCTAAACTTATAGCAAATATAGAGAATTATTGAATAAATACTAATCAGACCATTATATTCCCTTTTTTTTCATAAATTGCTTTAACAGTGGTTTTTGTTTCCATTTTTTTGCGATTTATCACTAAAAATCTAGTGTTTGCTTTCAAGATAGCGCTACCATTCGCCAAGCAGAACAAAGCAGGTTCTTCTGAGAGTAATATTTCTTAAATCCAGTGGTTCAAAATACGAGTAAATTCCAGGGTCTAAAGCTCCCCTGTAAGAAACAAAAGACCTATTCTGACAGCTACAGTTCAAAACCTGACGAGGAAGGTCTTTGTATTACTCCCCCATTTTGGTGAAGTTTTCAGTGTTTGAGATAATCATTACAGCTGGAATTTAGGTTTTGATAAATCAGGTGTAATCAGAGATCAAAGGATTCCTCTTCGCTCCAACATTGGTTTGGGAGATATTTAGAAATGATGTGTGGAGAGGGAGAGAAACACACACATACATGAAGATATATATATAGAGAGAGATAATTCTATTTTGGTACATACATCAAAAAATGCCTGAAACATCATACGTCACCCCAAAAGTGACATACCCTTGTTCTCCTGAAGAAGAATAGTCAACTATTCGAAAGCGCTCGAGTTTTGGATCTTATTTTAAGTCTATACTATTAGCGATTCATTGTATGCAGCGTTATAAAAACAGGCGCACCACGTATTGGGCTGTTTTAGAGTTTAAACAATCAGAATACGTCATTTCAACCAGGTCATTTCACGGTTTCAAACGTGATCTGCTAAGTGAAAGGAATCTGTCACAAATAATGCACTGCGACATGATCCAATACTGAAGATTTAAGAAATAAGACGTTTTATTGGTGTTTGTTTTAAACTTTGTCGAAGACAAAGCAACTAAATTTATATGACTTTGGTTTTACGAAAAAGATAAATCGGCCTAGCGGAGAGACTGGCTGTAAAAGCAATTACGTGACGTCTGATTTTGATTCGCATGATGTAGCATGCAGCTCAACTGAGTAATCAATCGCAGACTCGATCGTTCAAAAAAAAAACTGGGCAAAAATGAGACAAGTTCAGTCAACGATATTCCAAATAACATTATCAGAAAAGTTAAATCCGCGAAATCAATACCTATTTTAGCATGATAAACAGTCAGAAAAGAAAACAAGGTAATACGTGGTTGTTTTCTTACGAAGAAAAACTAGGACTTACAGTCTGTAAAGAAGCTGAACGACTTCTGTCTGAAACTGGAGTACAATGATGCAAAAGTGCATAGAAAGATCTAGCACAAGGATAGCACTGTACGTCAAAAAGCAAACGAGTATTGGAGAGCAAAGTGTGCATACAAGTACGATTTTAGAACAATTCTTTCACATTTTCTTTACAAGAAATTGTTGCAACATTCTGAACTGTATATTTAATAAGCAAAGAAAAGTTGGCTTTTAGTAAAATTGAGGCGTTACTTTCACTTCAATTTATGCAAATATGTACTCAATACACTGATCCGATCATTGTGGTACAAACATTTGTCTATCACATAGCTCATAAAATGATATCAACTTTAAAAAACATCGAGTCTCTTATCAACATCACAGCTGATGAAAGCAGTCTGCTTGGTCTGAACTTCCAAGTTGGCTTTTAGTAAAATTGAGGCGTTACTTTCACTTCAATTTACGCAAATATGTACTCAATACACTGATCAGATCACTTCTATCACATAGCTCATAAAATGATATCAACTTTAAAAAACATCGAGTCTCTTATCAACATCACAGCTGATGAAAGCAGTCTGCTTGGTCTGAACTTCCAAATTGTTCACCTTAGATCCGATATAACTGGCAAAAGAGTTGCGAAAAAATATTTTCTTATCTCAATGAAGCTTGAACAGGACACTACCGCTGAAGCAGTGCACGTCTTTAAAACAATGTTTTCACAAATTCGATTTGAATGACGAATATTTGAAATTTATATATACTAATTAAGATGCCAAGGATGGGGAATCAGTAATTATTGACAAAGAAACCGGCCTGATTACTCTGCTACACAAAAATTTATCCTCATTATGTCAATCCACGGCCTCGCTCTTTAGCCTGAGTTAGCAGTACAAAATTCTCTAAAAGCCATAAACACTTTGAAATATTTATTTAAAAACTCGAGAAAATGCATTACCATGATCGAAAGGAAATTATTGGACTGTACAAAAAGCTGGGAACCAGAGGCTTTTTGTTGACTTGACTACTATAAAAGAAATCCTACGTGAACCTCAAAGCTTTTTGCCCCCCAGTGGCACAACCGTATGTCTGCGAACATATACTGCTAGAAACCAGATTTCGATACCCGAAGTGGGCAGAGCACAGATAGCCCTTTACGTAGTTTTGTACTTCATAACAAACTTCAATAACAACTACATCAATGTTTTTCTGTTGAACTTCAAAAAAATAGTACATTCTATAACTAACTCGCATCGTAGTATTCTATAAATAATTGAAGTACTAAATGCACTAAAGATTGGGAGTAGAAGATTTAAGATCCCCGGTCGCGAAAAACCGACCCAAATTTAGAAAAAAAACGTCAAAGCTGAAAAACGAATTGGAGGCGCCAGACTACGTCACCGTGATCCAATAATACAATCTAAAAAGCTTTTTCTTTTGATTGAAAAACATACTCATAAGTCAAATCTGTAAAATGCCTTGCCAGAAGCATAAGCATAGAAAGAAATGAGACTGCTTTGCCTGTGGCGTTTGTAGATGCTGCTTTTCTTTGGATTCATTCTCGAATAAAGCAAATCATATTAATTGGAAACGAAGAAATGATGCTGAAAGAAGAGTAATGAGAAGGACAAGTGCCCTGAGAGTTCAAAACTGAATTAGATTAGAAGAAAGCAAGGTGTATGATATTGATTCTGGAGAAGATGGAAACGCCTCTAAAACCATTACTACTATATTTAATGCCTTGGGTATTGCTAATCGCACACCTTTGGAATGTTTACCTATAGGTGGATATAAAGCTAATGCATTGCAAAGTGTCAGACAAAGACAGAGGGCTGTTCAAATATACACACAAATAACCGATAAGTTATTCCAACTTTTGTATCCGACCGATACATTTGGATTGAAGACATATTTTATCGACAAACTACAGTCTAATGAGAAATGCCACAGCGGTATGTCTGCGGACTTACAACGCTAGAAACCGGGTTTCGATACCCGTGGTGGGCAGAACACAGATAGCTCTGTGTGTAGCTTTGTGCTTAAATTCAAGCAAACAAACAAACAAACTAATGAGAAATATACGACGGAACCAATTTCCAAATGCTTGTGCAAGCTATCACTTGTTGGGTGCAGAAATATTTCCGTAGTTGCTCGAAGCATTTTGGCAAATTCACTCGAACAACGTACATGCAACAGGATGCTCGCCGACGAATTCAATAGCCTACCAAACCAACAAAAATAGCTTATACCCGTTTAGAAGCACTCATTGGGAAAAGTAAAGTTTTCATCCTCAAAAAAGAAGTTTGCTACTCTGGAGTGTGGAACAGATCTGCCAAAACACAATTATACTTTCCGTATGGACAGCCAGAAGATTGCAACAGCAATTACATTCATTCAACAAAGCCATCAAGTAAAGCCTGGTCAAACAAGGAATGTAAGGATTGACAACCACGTATTTACAGATATTCCTGTTTATGAACGTGGCGGACGGAGTATTGCAGGCCTTCACAAAGCATATAAGAACTCCTTTGATAACATGAACAGGTTTGGGTGCATACATTTCACGATATCGTTAAGCTGCTGACAAAAAGATGCGAAACAAAAGCTGGTTTGTCAACCTACTATATTCGAGTAAGATATGTCAGTTCAGAATTCGAGTCCATGATGGCAAGATTAAGCAACATGAAGTATCCTGAAGAAATCGCGGCAAATGATATTCAAACAAACGTCGAGAAAATCTTACAGAGATGGAAAGAAATAATGTTATTTATGACATATGAGTACACATACAAGCATTTGAGTTTACTGGACCGTGATAACGCCAAAGCCTGTTGGCATGTACCACCTTCGTCTTACTTCGCCGACCACATTTTATTCGGACAGTCACGTCTGAGAGACGATCCATTATGTCATATGGGCCTTCCCATGGAGAAGACAACTT
>NW_013665935.1:281345-294935 GCF_000517525.1 Limulus polyphemus
AGGAGACTTCCTTTTGGTCTTTCTGGGATTATACAACCACACCTTGTCTCCTGGTACAAAGCCGGGCTTCAGTAGATTTCTTATCATAACATAGCTTCATGGAATCAGTAGTCGTTTTTAAGTTTGAACGCACTTGATGATGAATATCATCCACCCTTTCAGATAACACCTTCACGAACTCTGGCACATTTCCAGGCAACTCTTCGTAAGGTGGGCGTTCTGTTATCAGGTCCACTGGCAACCGAAGTTCCCGACCAAACATCAACTTTGCTGGAGTGTATCCAGTGGCTTCATGCTCTGCTGTTCTATAGGCCATCAACAGTGGAGGGAGTAAGACATCCCAGTCATCTTGGCGGCTATTACAAAACTTTGCCAATTCCTGTCCCAGTTTCCAATTGTACTTTTCTACCATCCCATCAGACTGTGGGTGAAATAGTGTTGTTCTGGTCTTTCGTATTCCAAACAACTTGCAGCATTCATGGAACACAGCTGATTCAAAGTTACGGCCTTGATCAGAATGTAGTTCGTATGACATACCAAATCTGAAGAGGAAATCACTAATTGCCGAAGCTACAGTTGTAGCTTCCTGATTTGGTATTGCATATGCCTCAGGCCATTTGGTGAAATAATCCATCACCACACAAATGTACTTGTTTCCAGCACGAGTTTGGGACAAAGGACCAGCAATGTCAATGGCTACTCTTTCCATTGGTGCACCAACTTGATATAACTTCATTGGAGCACGTCCTTTATGCTTGGGTCCCCTTTTAACACAACATGTACTGCAGGTCTTGCACCATTCTTCCACATCTTGCCTCATACCTATCCAGTAAATTCTCTGTCACCTCTATCGTAGGTGACTCAATGTCTTCTCAACTCCTGTTAAACTATCATGGGATTGACGCAGCACAAGTTCCCGTAATTTTCTCGGTATAACTGTTTGCCAGGTCGTCACTTTCTCATCTCTGGACAAGAATATCATCTTCAAGCTTAAACTGGTCCCATTGTGCCCAATAGTTCTTTGTCATAGGGCTTAAGCTAGCCAGCGTTGCATGACTTCCGCTGTCGTAACATTATTTTACTTGTATGTTATTGCTGTAAATGGTAGTTACGTGTCTGTGAAGGTAAAGAACGGGAATTCATGGTATTTATTACTAATTGCTTTATGTAGTATTAACTTGTTAAATATAAATATATATTAGCAGACTCCCTCAACTCTCAAGAGGGAAAATGTAATTCGAACAATTGCTGAATTTAAATTCGATATTGAACAATTCAATTATGATAAAGAGTTATTACAATATTGAGGCTTTTATTGGCATTTTTGTTTCTTATCCTGCTACTTATAACACATCAAATAGCATCTAGAGTACCCAACTCTTGGTACGCAAACTTTTTTATGGCGCCCCCTTTTCTAAATATGTGTTTTGTTGCGTCCCTTCAGCACCCTGTATAACATATTTATATTTATATACTTTACATGTAATTTTCCCATGTTAATTGTTGTTACCATATTACTTAAATATGGAGAAAACTCGTACTTCGCGTACGAAATGTTTTTTATTGTGTCATTTTGTATTTGAATGCACAATGTTTCTAAAATTGTGCATGGAAGTGACATGTATTTAAAGTAATTAAACCAATTAATTGACCTGCCTAGACTACTTACGCATGAGGTTAGGCAGGTAAGAGTTCTGAACGAATTTGATGGCTGCGAGGTTAAACCTATTTCACAACATGTGATACCCACCAAATACCTCTAGTACAGAAGACATTTTGGGTCATATGGTGTAATCAGAAATGACAAACCGAGCAACGCTTTCAAAACCTTGTTACCGGGGCAAGTATTAAAACTCAACAGGGTGATTTTCCAGGTACTCTGAATGGCTATAAAGAAATGAAAAAATTCATACACGAAAAATCTTAATACATAATTACTGCTGTATGAGATGGGGCTCTGAGGGATGACAGATCCTTTCCTCAGTTACATTTCTCTTTGAAATTCATAGTACTGTCTTCACCCACCCTTCGCTCCGAATTTAATTTTTACATAGTTTAGTGAAGCTTCCCATGCACTCACAAATTATAAAGATAGTAGTAGTAATATTTGTACGTCAGTTTTTAAAACTTCTTAATTTTTTTAATTTGTACTTTCAGATATAATTTATATGTTCCCATAGTCATAATTGAGTGCTCCCTGCCGACTCTCTGTGGTCACCAAGGTTCCACATTTTGTGCATCGCGGAGGGGCAAAATGGTCATAACAACTTTCTATAATGTGTCTGCCATTCATTATTAATCACTATTTACTAATAAATGTAAATGTTAATGTAGAATTTCAGTACCTCTTCTGTTATTTTTATTGCGCTTTATGTAGAGTTAGGCATAAGGATGATTTATTAATTAATTACCAACAATGACGTTTTTTTTTCATGTAATCAATTCAGTGACATTGTAATATATTAAGTATTACCAAGAAATACTATACTGTCATCTAAAATATTTCTCTATGAACTGAAGACAACAACAACTAAACGTTACTACACTAAAGCCCAAGAGATGGCGGTGGGTGGTGATGACTAGCTGCCTTCCCTCTAGTCTTACACTGCTAAATTAGGGACGGCTAGCGCAGATAGCCCTCGTGTAGCTTTGCGCGAAATTCAAAACAAACAATAGTACTTGCACTAACATTTTAATATCAAAAGAAAAAATTACATTGAATATTAAAACTTCTCAAGAAGGCCATGCATAATTTCGAAAAATTAATTAAACATAAACATGTCATTCAGCTGATTAGAAAACAAATCTAGACCAAGCGTGCGGGACTATAAAACCAGAACAAAATGCATAACTTTCCATACCGCAAACATTTAAATTTTTAATGAAAATACCTCAACAAGATATTTTAATCGTAAATGTAAATATTTAAAAAGAACTAATGTTTGTAACACTTATAGAAATTTCAAGACGGAGTTACATTTCAAACAGCCACATAATAAATGTTTCTCATATAGAAACTGGGACAGACAGCACCAACAACAAATATAATGAAACCCATCATTTCCGGTCCCAGTTTTATATAACACAAACTCTAAAAAACCATTTTATACGATCTGTAAGACTATCGATTGCTTCTGATGAAACGCACATCTCCACCGCCATTGTTTCACGCTCTCTTTGTGATTCGTATACCTATCACTTGTTGCTATATAATATATATTCTAGGAACTGATATGAATGTAGATGCCTTAGGCTCACCGTGAACGAACGAATCAGACTGTGGTAGAAACTCCCGTAGTAAATTAAAAAGTGAAATCTAAAATCTGACCTGTAGACCCAGGGCATGCTTTTCGGATCGAACGAACGAAGTTTCGGTCGTACGAAGTTACGGTATTTAAGTAAACCAGAGTTAGTGTATCGAACACTCTTGTAGGAGAGTATTTGGTTGTAGTCACAGGACGTGACGTCAGGTGCGTGGCTCAACGCAAGCTTGGGCAACTGCTAGTTTATCAGCGTTCATGCATACATGGTAGAAGCTTCCTGGACATGCAATGACAGTTAAACTACATGTGGAGTACCGCTCTGCGTGCGTGTAAAGGTGTAAAAGGTAACACTAAAAGTTTTATGTCTGTCACCAAGGCCCAGTTAATTGTACGTAACATCTGACATAGCCTAGTTTCCCACTCTTTTTGCAAGTAATTGGTTAGGTTTGTAACTCTATCATTTAAGATTTTGTAGTATATGTGTCTACAGGGAGAACTACTCGTGACTGTTTTATCGTGTGTGTAGAATGTATAATTGTATCTATAAAATTCGTTTAATAAAAAGTAAGTTACACTATAGTTTCCATAATAACACTTTAACGGTGTCTCCACATAAAATATGTATTTTTTATAAATCATTTAGGTTTAAACTAAAGTGTAGGCCTATACGAAATAGTGTACCTGTACCGTAGGTAGAATGATTATTTACTGAATACCTCAATATCTATTAGTTCGAACACTTATCTGATATTTCAATTTCATGCAGCTGTTGGATCGTCAAGTCTCTGTGTACTTATAGTTATAACACTGGTTAAGTAATACGTGAAACTGTAGTTGAATGCATCGAATTTTTCACCCAACAGCAAGCATGTTAAGTCTCGCAATGTAACGTTCACTCTCTACTATATCTAGAACGGTGCCTGTAAGTCGTATTGACATTAAAACGGGTTAGGGGTTATAAAATCATTAATCTATAGATAACATTGATTAACATTTCACTACATGTGTAGATGATTTTTGAATAGTTTTGATTAGCATATTTTCCACAATACATTGAACAATGTCAATCTGTTAAACAGATTTCTTTTTAAAAAGAGGAAATAGTTACTCGACGTAACTCAATTCCTTGTTCGTTATTTCATGATACGAGTTACGTTCGTAACCTTTCTCTTTTGCCGTTTCATCACAAGTGAATTTTTATTGTCTTTATTAAGGATTTGACATAAGGTTTTGATTTTATGTTGCGAGTATATCGGGGATTTTCATTTTGATCGAATCTTTGATGACAAGTCCATATTTTGAAGAAATATATGAAATGTTGATATACTGTTATAATTTAGAACTTTTATTTCCAAATTCCTGTTATACCGTCGTTTTTGAATGTGTTCAAGTTTCAAGACAAGTTCAGTTATATCAACAATAAGAGTTAACACTATAAGACCAAGGGTGCTGAAAATGGTTTTATTATATATAAATAACAGGGGTGTTATGCACCTGCTGGTGGTGTTGGAAATAGAAAAGTGTAATGATAAATCTAACTAACTTTATAAATTAATTTGCCTCCTGCCCTGTTTCTCGCCGGAGTAACTGTTTTTTAGTGGATTACTCCGGTTAACCAGATGTATGGTTACCATTGTATACAAGGGTTACAGTTTTATTCAATGGTTTCAACTACTCCACTATAAAAATTGTACCACTGTATATGGTTACAAACTAACAATATCAGTTTTCAAAAATACCAGTAAAATAAATAAAACTATTACAAGCTAATAATATAAGAACCTACAGTAACACAACTAGAATAGATAAAATAACTCTCCAAAAGTATCAACGCCTACAGTAACACTATTAAAATAAATAAATCAGTATGCTACATTATCAAAGCTTACAATAGCAAATCGAGAATAGATACAGTGAGAATATGCTAAGTCTTTGAGTCTTTAGTAACACCAGGGGAATAAATAATATAATAGCTAGATGTACTTCCGCAGGGTCCCCGAAAGTGTTCTGTTTCAAGAGTAAATAAAACCAAAATTAAGAGTAACAAATATTTTGATTTCTTCCTTTTGAAGTTCCTATGTTATGCTGTATTGTAGCCAACAGAATGCATAATTCTAATCGTGATTCATGGCATGCATATGTTTTACTGGCGTCATGACAGTACAAATGGTAATGTTAAGCGTCCCTCTTGTGACATCATTCTAATGTCTGCTGACTGACTGACAACACACTACTGTATACTTGTGCGAGTGGTTAAAACAGGTGATCCCTCCAGACGGCCTTCGGCCTCCTTATGGGAAAACTAACTAACAGTATAAAAGCTTACAGCAACAAAACGAGAATAAATTATATAATAACAAGACTACGAGAATAAGTGAGGGTTCCCATATTATTTAAAATTGCAATGGTAACATTTTTTACTTATATTACTTTACATAAATATTGTAGACTGCGAGTATTTTTTTTCAAAGCGTAAAGTTACCAGTTAGTGTGGAAATTCTATAATGTTTGCCAAGACATCGTTGTCCTTGAACAGAAATCAATGAATCACTTATCTCGCCATGTGCCAAACCAGTAGACATTGCTAGAAGTCTGAGGCTGTCTGAACTAATATGAATCTCGCCACAATTTGTATTTAATTCAAAGATAAAACAGCTCAAACTGTAATGAATGAGCTCGCTTTCTCTATAGACTAACCTATAGGATTTTTTTTTTAATATGATTACTAGGGAAAATTAGTTTTTGATGATGATAACATTAAGACTAATTGTGATACTTTAATGCTTATGCTGACTTCTCGGTGCTGGCATGTACTTCACTGAAGCTAATAATTGTTTATATCCTCTTTGACCTTATTAACAGAATCATCCAGGAAGTATTATACTATATAGCCCGAAAACTGGTGTTGGAAAACATTGTGAGGTCGGAGGTGTACATACACACGACCCATCATGGGTACGCCTAACGCTAGTATCTTACCCTTTATCGCATGTTGTCTCTCCATCCTTAGTATCATTCTCCAATTGGTGGCGCTACCATCGAACTATTGGGCTATCATCCATCCATCGAATGATTCAGGTATGTGTGAAACAGAAAAGTGTTCATAAAAACTATTTAACAGCAAAATAATATTAATTCATTATCTAATAAAATTCATAGCTATCCGAAAAATACAGCGTGAGGCAAAAGTGACAATGTAGATTTTTCAGAGTTTCTAACTACTGCTCTGAAACAAACAATAATGATATTGTTTTTTTTTTAAATCGTATAATACCAACTGTATAATAGCTTCTACAACACCCTGTTTATTTTCATACATGTAGGGTTGCAGAATACATTCTTCCTTATTACTTCGTATGTATAGATATTCGGTCGTATGTATTCAACTCGCAAGTGTTCTTTCGAACTACTTAGGTTCTCCTGTCATATGCGACGCATCTTCCCACCTATGACACATGCCGAATCGGTAATCATATAGTAATCATATGGTAGATAAATGTGGTGGTAATGACTGTTACATTCAAACAAGCAGATGCTTAGGGGGGAAACTTGGTGGATTAATTTCAGTCACAGCAGTTTTTCGTTAATTTCTTTTATCCAATTTAATTTTTGATTTGAGCAACCTTTTCTATTTTATTAATATTCATTCTCTTCTTTACCATCTTTTTATAATAAATCTTATTGTTATTCACTTTAATTAGATTTTTTTTTCTAATAGTGAAATTTTCTCCGTCGTTGCTATTCTCCCCTCGCCTAATCTACTTGTTCCTTCCAACAAGTAATCCTGATATCGAGCTCAATTCTATTAAGACTTGTCGCTTTCTTTTAAAGGCAATGATTTTGATACTGCTTTACAGCTATTCAAAAATATCATCAACTGTTCTTTCAAACATTACCCTCCACTAACTGTCCGCAGATCGATTTGTAAAAAAAAAAGATAAGTATTACTTTAAAGTTCGTTCATTTCGAAAGGGGAGAACCTTGTATTAGAAAAGTTTTGAACATCATACTTCATTTTATAACTTTTTATTATTTTATTTATTATTTTACTTGCCTATATAACTAACACGTGATCACATTCTGTTACCGAAACACAAGTAAACACTAGATTAAACTAATATTATGTTCTGTACGAGACGCGTCTTATTGACGTTACATGTAACTCAAGATTTTTTATCACAGAATTGTGCACTCTCAAAATTCCATGACACTGACCACATATTATTTATCTTCATTGCTTCTCGGCCACTCTTTACTCTTGGTCATCGTCTTTTCGGTCAATTTTATTTCAAGAGCAAACAATGACTCATTAGTAGATTCGCGCGAAGATTGATCATCCTAGTGGAGCATTCCAAGCTGATTCAATTTCATCTCCTGGTGTGGGTAATAACTTCAACTGTACCCGACCATATACTACCTTCTCCTGGCTCGATTAATATTCTCCAGTCTGCCTGATCCACTTTTACCTTCTTTTGTATTGGTTAATATTTTTCAGTTTACATCCTCTTCTGTCAATACTAAGATTGTCTATCGTCTCATGCATGACTAAAATATTACTTACATCTGCACTTTAAACCTGAAACACCATATCTCCTTTTCCATATAGCAATCTGAAGCTACAAGACATTTCCAACCTTTACAAGTCCCTTATTTTTCCTGAGAAGTTTCATAGATAGCTGGGCCTTATCTGCAATTCTTTTAGCTTATGATATAATTTCTCGAACTTGTTTATTTGTGTATGATCCGCTTGTTGTTTTATGCATTTGACAAATCCGGCTGAGAATCACTGATCTAGTCTCCTATGTTGATTCCCTCTTTCTCTTTAATCTGCATTTAAATCTCTTACGACTTGTATTTTTTAGCTAGTCCTTATCTTTTCCTCTTCTCCCTATTTTGCCAGTGTCGTTGCATTTATTTGAACCGGATTCTTTTCATCTTTTTCAAGCGCTTTTAAATAATTTTTTTGTTCACATATGTTGTTTTCGTTTCAGCACAAAGCTACACAATTTGCTATGTACGCTCTGTCAACCGTCTAGAATCCAAACCCGGATCATAGCGTTGTAATTCCGCAAACTTACCACTACCCATCAGGATGCATTTCAATATGTTTTTCATTTATTTTTTCCCAACATTTAGTTCCTTCTACACATGAATGTAATTAATTTTTTGCCAAATTACAATCATGTTTTTTCTAATACGAATGTTTACAGTCAATGTGTAAAACAGAGGCAGATTGGAGGGGCCCTTGTCTTTAAGACAAAAGTTCTTGTGGGGGGATACCCCCGAAAAGGACTCGAAAGTGGTGTGTGTGTGTGTGTAACCTCTCTTTCAGAAATCATTGACTTGCTTCTCAAAAGTCAAGACTTATTTTACGAGAAAGATGGTCGTGGATGTGCTTTTCATTTAATGAAACAGTGTATGCCTGGTATCTGTAACTTTTCTATCACAGTATTAAATTGGTTTTTATAAAATCTATCACTAGGTACAAAATGAATGTCATTTTGTCATTTCAATAAAAAAATTTTTTTAGGAAAAACTGGTTACAGAGAACTGAAAAGTCATGCTAAACAACTATTTAAGTTGTGCAACAAGGTGTTGTATGGGGATTAAACGTAATCGTAGCAGTGACCTCTAAGGTATTTCCTGGAACTTTCGAAAGCAACATGCTGTTCGTTGAATTAAACTTGTCATATCCTAGCATCTGGGTTTTTCCAAAATTGTTAATTTTCTGACAAAATAATGACGTATAAAAAAAGCTTTTGTTGTGGTGTTTGATGATATGTAATGATACGAGAGTTTACGTTATCCTCCATACATGGTTCATTGAAACTTGTACTATATTAAGTGGTAAAACCTGTTATGAGGCTTCGGGGCTTCTTCAAAGTTTCAAGCTATCAGTTCAAATTATTATGAATTGTTATATGCAGTAGTTAATTTTTATTAACTATACAATAATGGCTTTTTATTTTATCAAGACTTCGTATTGAATTTCGTTAAAAATAAAACGGTATTGGTGTTGTAGAAACTTGGATTTCCTTCTAAATATCTGGTTCCTTAATCTGTTTCTATATCTATGAAACATAGTGATACCTTGCCGCCCTCTGTAGTTTGTGTATGTGTGTAAGCTACTGAATGCCCATGACCTATAAAGGAAACGGTAAACTTGAAGTATAAGACTACAGGTGTGTATATGTACCGAAGTATGGAAAAAAAAAGTATTATTTCGGAAACCTAATGGGGGGGGGGGATCATGCCGTTCATTCTTTCCTTTAATCTATGAATGAAAAATATATATTGGATTCGAAAAAAATCAAAGTTGTGGATCTTGTCACCGCTTCAGGTAGATAATGGCGATTAAGTATACAAATATAAACCACGACAGTGGGATTGTTCTTTAGTTTTAATTATAAAAAGCTGTGAGCCATGATGAAAGGTTTAGTACAAAGGATGAGCAAAAAAAGGAAAACGAGTCGAGTAGATTTCACGAGACCTAGAAACTCAAGAACGTTTGAATAATTGACTATCCAGTAACATTGTATTTCTTATTTTGCTACGTACGTATAAGTTGTTAAATAAAATACTGCTTGAAGCTTATAATCTCAAAGGATTCTATGTGAAACATATCAGAAACTTGCTTTATAGGAAGTGGCAAATAATAATCAACCGTAATCTATTATAAATGTTATTTTCTATACTTCATAGATTTTGTAGTAAGAATGAAATACAATAAAAATGAAATCTTTACGTGCCTGGATAGATGAGGTTCACTGATAGAATCTTTGTCTGGCTAGTATCGGCTGAAAATTTACCAAGAAATCTGAATTGTCATGCAGCGTGAAACATGAAGGCGACGCAGAACTTGCAACCCACTTTGTTCTAGCGTGGCTCAGCGGTAAGCTTGAGGGTTTATAACGGGGTTCGATCCTTGCGTTGGCCACAGCAAAGAGAGCCAATTATGAAGCAGTGCGCTTAACAATGCACACAACAATCCATTACAACGTATAATTATTATTTCATAATTTTTATGATCTTTAGAGGGTAATGTTACAATAATAAATAATTTTATCTGTGAATCAAAGTTCATTACTCGTACCTTACCGAACACTAGACAGTAGTTTCAATCACAGTGATTGTGTATAAAGAAGTATTTAATCCGTTCGTTTGAATAGTCGTTGTTGAGAAATTGATGGGAGCAGATGGCTTTTTCAACTTTACATCAGCGTTTAAGATGTCCATTGTGTAAGATGTATTACAAAGATGGTGAGGGTAGAGGATAAAGTTGAAGTGGCTTTTCAGACAGGACCAGCAAGCAGCGGAGGCAACAATATATCCAAAGCTGCAAGCCTAAATTATATACACTTTAGATAATACAGGCTGTGGCCTACTAGATACAGATAATACAGGCTTCGTAAAGTAATCCATACTCTCACTTTTAAGGTTGTACGTCTTGTGATGAAAAATAGAGCAGCACAAGAATACATTCAGAACAAAAGCTTCGCCATGCTTGAAAGTACTGAAATGGGTGTAGTACTTAAAATAGGTATAAACAAAGTGTAACATCCTGAAAGCCCGGATTGGAGAAACACATGTTTAAATGCTGAAGTTTATCAGCAGACTAAACTATTCATAGATCGGGCAGAAGCGTCAGTCAGAATGAAAGATGTGTCGGCGTAGAACGCCGAAAATTGGCGGAACAAATAAGCGAAATATTTCTATAAAATATTTTGTGTAATGAAAGTTCACAGCATTCTGTTACTATACTGTATGTGTTAAGATTCTTTCGTATTCGTTTTAGAAAGTCAATTGTTTTCATTAGATGGCAGCAGCGTCTTTTAACGTACCTTCACATCATGATTATTCCAAGGACATATTTTCTTATTCTGATATACGTTTGTAATATTTTTTAAAGTTTCAGTAAGCATATTTTTCATACAGAGAAATGACAATCTAGCTTGAGTTTTAATTATGTATACTTTCTTTTTTTTTTCAGAAGCAAAGGTTGAGAACGGAAATTACGGAATATGGACCAGGTACATCACAAATATTCCACGTTCGGGAGATAAATTTTCGGCAAACTTTCGCCTACCACCTTATAGCGTTTCAGCAGGAGTTATGGCGATTATGCACGTGCTTGTACAACTAGCGTTTCTGTTTGCAGCGGGTATTAGTTGCATACAAGCTTTAAAAGATGACCCACAACTAATGCTGAGTGCTAACATACTCGGTGTAGTTAAATTGGTTCTCTCAGTCTTAGCAAGTGAGTTGGTTCTTTAAAAATGAGATACACTTTTTTGTTAAGTTTTATATGTGAATTTGACATCTCACTCTAAATATTGTTCATGTTTATCGTCACTAATTAACACACTACGTTAAAACGACGTGCAAATATTGACTAGGTTCTGTTTTCACTCTCATTCTTTTATTTACTGAAATATACTTGTGTGTCATCTAAATTAATTTTTGTAAACAGTGCATCTTAACAATTTTACATTTTTACGGTAGAAGCTTATTTCATTAATAACGTGAAATTTATAGCTTAGGTAAATATTTTTTATATTTAATAGGAACCTAATGATAACTCATTTTTCTATTGTAATATTTAATAGCATAGATCGTCTGCGAAAATAAATGAGAGAAAAACGCCAAATAACAATTCCTAACGTCATAACAGACTAGTTATCCTACGAAATAATTAAATATTTTTTCTTATTATCATTAATATTTAAAAAGTATTATTTATAGTAACGATTTTCTTCTGTGCTATTTTGGGATCTCATAAATCTAAAGCTGTATATTGTCGTAAATGAGTCAATACTGTGATGAAAATAAGTTGTCCAACTGGAAGATACAATGACAACTATATGAGTTAAGTATATCTGGAACATTATTTTTTTAATCGTATTTTTCTTTCGTTACAGTTTTCTTCAGCTTACTAGTTATAATCTTTATAACTGTAAATGAAAACCAATCTTTCCAGTATAAAGTTTATAAAGGTCCAGCGTTCTGGGTGCAGGTACGTAGTGTATTACTTTCCTTTGTATTATAGGATTTATGGAGTTAGAAATAACTCAAATAACAAAAGTTGTCGTAACATGACAATGATTAGACTGATTGGCAGGTAAAACAAATCAATATTGACTCTTCCTTGAGCAACTTCTTATTTTCTAATAGCCTCAACTAGTAACATAGGAATTGTAAACATTATCCTTGCCTCCATCAAAAATTTGTATAATAAATGAGTGAAACGTATTTGTTTGTTTTTTCTTAAATTTTCAAAATATTCTACACAAGGATTGCCCTTTTTTTTCGCTCAATTCTCAATAATTACATGCACTTAATATGTTTTAGTTGGAATTAAAATATTTCTTAGGAAGTTATTGTTTTATTCCTCCAGATAGGTCATAAAGAACATTTGTGTAACTGAAATAATATTCTACGTTAGCTTAATTACAGGGCTGGAATCTAACTTTGCGATCAACCAGCCATTCGTGCTGGCGACTTGGAAAATCTACCAAACGAACCAATATGAGTGTAAAACATTCAACAAATTATATGGCAATACACTGTTTTTATTTTTATGCTACTACACGCAGTAACATTTATGAAGTTAAATTTAACATCGATGGGAAAATAGTGAATATCAGGAACCATGGTTCGTAATACGGTTCTCCAAAGAATTTCACAAAAATTCTAATAGAGCATACAGGCAATAACCATCTAAAAAAGCAGACTTGTTCTTCAAATATCACTCAAGACCTGTCTCAATAGCTATGGCTGCTAAAATATTGATAATAGCAAAAAAGTATATTTTCTGATTGTTAGACAAAATTCATCTATCTGTTCTTCGTATTATTATTCATATTATTCTTGTTTCACAAGCCTACATAAAATACAGCTATGAATATTTTATTCAAGCCTGGACAAACCTACTAGAAAAACTCCTGCGCAGTTCATAGGACTATTTTTATATTGGTTTTTGAAAGAGATTGTATCAGTTTTTCATCGCTACTGGCTAAGTTTCTCTTCAAAGCCATTCAAGCACCGAAACCTTACAGCAAAAAGCTAGGTATACTGCGTCAAAGCTACTAAACAACCTCCTTCGAAGGTTGTAGGACTATTTTTAAGTTGATTCTTGAAAGTCGAGATTTCCACCCTCTAAAATTTTCTAAATTTTTCTTCGCTACCAATAAGAGCCATTCAAGCATCACAGACATGTAAAAGCCATTTAAACACCATTAGGGCCCGGCATGGCCAGGTGGATAAGGCGCTCGACTCACAATCTGAGGATCGCGGGTTCGAATCCGCATCCCACCAAACATGCTCGCCC
>NW_013665935.1:295009-300281 GCF_000517525.1 Limulus polyphemus
CAAAAAACAAACAAACAAAAAACAATAAACACCATTATACTAGTGGAAACTCTTCGTTTTATTAAAGTAAACAATGTGTATATTTATAACAGCTTTATTATCATTGATTATAGTTTTACAAGCCGCTAAAGAAAAAACTGCTATGAGTATTTTACTGAAACCTGGACAGTAGTCGTTCTCTGTCTATATATGTACCTAAAAGACTACAAGTCGTACACTATTTACCCGTGTCTGTAGATTTACCAAAAACTACAAATGTCTCTCTATCTCACTCTGTCTGTATATCTACCAAAAATCTACTTATCTCTATCTACCTCTGTTTGTATATCTACTAAAAACTACAAATCTTGTATTTTTTATGATTGTTTTCTAGACTGCCGTGATGTCAAGCAACGTTCTTTTGGCCTTTGTTTGCTCACTTGAAGATGTTGAACATGCAGAGTTGGAATCCATTAAAAACATCCAGGAATGGCCATCAGAAACTGAGGTTGCAGAGCAATATTCAAACCCCTCGTTTACCCCATAAGGAGTACGTGAAACTATGGGCTTTAAGCACTAACTATACTTTGAACAAATTGGTGATTTTTTTAAAGTGTATCCTGTAAAATATGAAAATTAGCACTGAATTGTACAGGAGGTGGAAAACACGTGTTGGATGAAAAAAAATGCCGTCATAGCTGAGGAAGAAAAAAGAATACTCTAAGCGTTTTCATTCTGTTGGAAAAATAAATTAAAAGTTTTTAAAAATTTGATGTGCCAAAGATGTGAGAAAAGCGCCCTCTTCTTTAGAAATATACGAATCTTATTTGTTTCTGTAATGCATAAAATTTTGAAGCTTCATTTTTTAGGACTTTTTTTAGCACATTAAACGTAAGTTCTTTATTATTCATATTAAACGCATGTGTATGTATGTATGTGTGTATTATATATATGTTTAAAATGAAATACATAAATACATTTATTTATATATATATATATATATATATACATTTTTTATATACATAAAATACGTTATTTACACAGCTTCTTCATAATTATTATTTTCGCAAGTGATATTTTAATGATCTTTCACCTAATTCGTGTGATCAGCTTTTTTGTTTACCATTTGCTAGTAAATGATTTGCTGGAAAAAAAGACGTACTAAACTTAGCTGGCGGAGAATTGGTCAAAATACGTAAATAAAACATTTAAAGTTCAGAGTGTGACTCGAAAATTTTGTGAATAAAAAATCTGTTTTTTTTTTGTAACTGTAACATTTATAAAATTACATTACATATATATTATATAGGTAATATTACGTATGTGGATATATGTACGTTTGTAAATATAGTGTTTAATTTTCTACTTTCCTCGAAGATCTATAATATAGTTATGCATAAATATTATATAAGTATATTATGTATCTTTTTGCTGTTGGTATTGCTAAAGACGTAACTTATACCTTACTTTCTCCTACAGCAATTGAATATTATGTATTTGTTTCTTTGTTCTTCTTATTGGCGTTTTAATTAACTCCATTTGTTAAATGCATATAAAAATTGGTTGATAAAAAGGTTTTTTACATGAATATTGAAAATATATTTGACCAGAACTTGCACTGAAATCAGTTCTTCCCCACTGTTGATTTAAAACATATTAGTTCTTGTTCTATAGTGATAATTTTCAAAATATGAGAGAATGCAATAATAATTTTCTTGTTGATAATCGACCTACAATTACAATGTACAACATGCCAGTTATTTCCATAAAAAAAGTTCCCTGGTGGGACAGTGGTAAGTCTTCAGATTTACAACGCTAGAATCAGGGGTTCGATTCCCCTCGGTGGACACAGCAGATAGCCCAATGTGACTTTGTTATAAGAACACACTCATTCCATAAAAAGACATATCGTATTAGAAACTTCAATAATATCGTCTGTTTTGAATTCATATAAATAAATTTCTGGGTTTGTAGTTGATTCTGTTAACAAATTTCGAGTTTTTTTCATCTGTTTCACTTCATATCCTCATTTTAAAGTTATAGAACCTGATTTTTCAAACAAATATAAGGTTTAATGTTTCTTGAATTGAACACAAATAGCCTGTTGATAGATTTTTTGGCTACCATAGTCCAACCTATGAGTTCTGGTATTGAGCGAAAAGCTTCATGGTCTGTGTTTGTCTGTTTTGAATTTCGCGCAAAGCTACACGAGGGCTATCTGTGCTAGCCGTCCCTAATTTAGCTGTGTAAAACTAGATGGAAGGCAGTTAGTCATTACCACCTACCGCCAACTCTTGGGCTACTCTTTTACCAACGAATAGTGGGATTGACCGTCACATTATGAACGCCCACATGACTGAAAGAGCGAGTATGTTTGGTGGGATGGGGATTCGAACCTGCAACTCTTAGATTGCGAGTCGAGCGCCCTAACCACCTGGTCATGCCGGGCCTTATGATCTGTGACTTGTAGTAAACAAAACCTGAAATTTTATTTTACTTCCCGTATACATGTTTCACTTTTCTTGTTAAATTTCATTTCATTAAAGTTCCACGAATATAATTGATGTGAACAACAGAACGAATGAAGTTAATCGAAAAAAAAATGTATATTTTAGAGTATTCCATTTTTCGTTATGAAACTCTCGGAAAATGCAGGATCCAAAACAACTGAATGTGGAATTTAAAATCATATCATTCTTCCAATGCGTCAGTTAAAATAACTCATTAGTAAATACAAAAATAATTCGCTTTTGACCAGTTTAGGACGGTTAAACAGTTTTAAAGAGTGAAATAAAAACATTAAATCTACAATTCGTAATGGTTATATTAGTAAACACATTTGCTTATATTTACACAAAATATAAACTTGAGTTTGAGCAGCATAGATCATTATTTATACTAAGACAATTGGTTTACAACAGAATATATTAGCTACCATTGTATTAAAATATGTTGTCATATCTATTTGTGTAGTGTATAATCCTTACGCTTACTGTCATGATGAACATATCTGCATGTAATAATTTCTGTAACCGTTCAAGGTGAATACTGTAATATAATGCTATTCACATTTCATTTAATTCTATATAGAAATAAACTAGCTTTATCAATATATGGAGAGAGAAAAAGAGTGAAAATATTTCGAATCTGTTGAATTCTACCATGAGTTTGGTATAATTGTAACATATGCTAATAAGTCACTCATTGCATACATCAACGAGTTTTCGTTTCTTGTACATTTTTTTTAGTAGAGCCTAGACTAGAACTTTGTAATTAAATAATCGCCAAAAAAAATCTCATATTAACTTTATGTTTGACGACAGTTTAAAGAAGAGAGACAAAAATATTTATCTATGTTTAAAATTTTCTGATAAGTTCAGGTATTCACTATTGATTTATGCTTTTATGGTAATTCTATATTTTTTTAATTTCTTCTTATTGGATGAGAAGGTAAGACCTCCTGCACGTCAAGTGAATGCCTTACCAACTGAACTGGCGTTCTTGCTTTCTTAGTACGATTCGGGATTTAATAACCGGAGTGTTCGAAAATTAAAAATTTCTCTTCGCTCAGCTTGTGATATAAAGATATTACAACGCGCGAAAAAAATCATATGTGCACACACACACATATAAATATATAATATATACACAAATATAATTACTAAAGAGAAAGTTGTCAAAAAAGTCTGGTGGTGCATAGAAGAAGGCTATGAATGAAGTCAGAGGTGGTGACGATAATGTATATTTGACTGTAGACAGCGGCAATCAGTAAATCTTATGCCAAAGAATTAGATATGAGGAGCAAAACAGGAGTAACCCGAGAAAAACCCAATTTCATTGGACGGACGCACAAAAATCTGCCTGCTCAGTGCCTGAAATTAAACGTGAAAGAGCAGTTATCAACTAAGCGATTAAGGCCAGCAAGATACTTTTTAACACAAATCAAAATGCCACATTCTTCCCTTCCCACAAAACAAGGTCTGTCCTCGGGTTTTATCTCAGGGTTGTGTGGCGACCACTACTTCGTAGCCAGTTTTTCTTGTCAGAATATAAAATTTTTATTATTTTCTCAGCTTGGTTTCAAATCTGAGACATACCCCACACCATGAGTGCATTACCAACTGAGCTAAAGCACTAGCACTTGTTAGTAAGGCAGTTTTTATTAATTCAAACAACCACACATATTCCCCGTATTTTTTATTTATAGATGACTCAAACTTACTGAAAGAAAAGATTTATTGGAGATAATCAAATAAAGCAAATATGTTTGGTAAGTTTCACAATTCAATAGGACAACTCTGTTCAAATATTTAACTATTGTTAAATTCAAACTGAGGTGAGGTACAAACATTTCTTCATGTTATATGAGCTGCTGTGAGCTCATATTCCTTAAATATGTATAATAGGAATGAACGTTGACGTCCGTGATCTAAAATTCTGGGATACCACTCTGTGAACTTTTAGTCCCTTTATCACTGTACAAAGTATACACGATTCTTGCTTCAGGTTTCGTCTCATGTGGACTTTTTTCTCGTCTATTTATAACAATCAGAAGTCACGAGACAAAATCTGAAGCTGGTCAGTTGTGCAATTTAAATTCACAAAGTAAAACACGATTTTGCTGTCACTTTAAAACATTTTATTTGTTTTGCTTTGAAACATATTGAATCAAAACACTGAAACAGAGTTTAATATTTTCCTGTAAGTCATCTTTTATATCTTAAACTAAATCATTAAAGGGTGTTTAAAGTTAGCTATTAAATTAAAAAATGTAAAACATTAACTCCTGAAGTATGTGATCTATAATAATAAATGGACGTGTCTGCGTGTGTGTGACCAACATAACTCATCTTTTTATGAGACAATATAGGGAAAACCACATAAGAAAGAATATCTGACCACTATATCTCCGAGAGCAAAGAACCTAGAAACCTGAAATTTTGCATCCATACTAAGAGGACCCCGAGGGTGTGCACCTGGGTATTATTACTTACCTTATCCACGTGCGAACGCGCATGTGCATCTTTTTAATGAGGCAAACTACTAAAAAACCGCATAGAAAAAATGGTTCTTTATATTACAAATAGAAAACACAGACAGACACGCACGTGTGCACATGCGCAAGCACAGATGTATGTGTATGTGTGACCACCATAGCTTCAAGAAAAAATAACATAGAAACCTGAAATTTTGCATCCATGCTAAGTGGACCCTGAGGGTGTGCACCTGGATATCATTACTTATCTACGTGTGAGTGCATCTTTTTATGTGAAAAAAACACATGGAAAAGAAA
>NW_013665935.1:300585-321780 GCF_000517525.1 Limulus polyphemus
AAAAATAACATAGAAACCTGAAATTTTGCACTCATACTAAGTGGAGGACCCTGAGGACTTATCTTATGTACGTGCGTGCGCATCTCTTTAATGAGGCAAGCTAGCAAAAAAACACATAGAAAAGAAATGTTTCCTTGTATAATAACTTCTAATATATAGAAAAGCCAGTGCGTTTTAATAATGCATTCCAGTATATCATGTTGCTTAGCAATAAAAGTATAACCTAATATTGTTGTTAAGAAGCTATGTGCTGAAAGTATAAAATGAAATGTATAAACTACAAAATTGAAAATTGTTGTTTTCTAATTTAGAAGCTCAATTAATCGTAGTTTGTTTGTTTGGAATTAAACACAAAGTTACACAATGGGCTATCTGTGCTCTGCCCACCAAGGGTATCGAAACCCGGTTTCTAGCGTTGTAAGTCCGCAGACATACCGTTGTGCCACTGGGGGCATTAATTATAGAGGTTGGTGAATTGAAGAAAGGTTTCGTTTAGCCTTTTCACCTATGTGATTTATTATATGTATATATTTCCATTTCGACCTTATTCTCATCGAATTAGTGGTCGGCCGGTAATTTTGTAAGCCAATAATTTTTACACCCAGGTATCTAACCCTGTCAGCAACCATATAAAGCCCTAAACCACCAGGCTAAGCTAGGCCTTAATTATCTATTATTAACATTACTTTTTTCGATCAGAACAAACTACCTACGTAGGGCGAAACTAAAAATCAACCTAGTAATTAATATAACTAATCAAATATACTTTTCTTACGCTCTTACTTATAAAGATTGAGACACATTGTTTCATCAGTTGTGTATTTTCGCTGTTAACGATATTTTCGGCCACAATACTTATAATATCTTACAAGGTTCGGCCAGCTTAGGAGATTTAGGTCAGTCCCAACTACATATATTAAGCTAACAATACAATACAAAAATAATTAATAGAACGTAATATCGACTGTTTGCATTTCAAGCAAAGGATATGCTAAATAACTTTACTCACAATAATATTGATATTTCTATCGTTTCATGAACAATTTCAGACCCACTTTCTAAATGTTAAGGTAATCAGTGCAAACTAAAAATGCAAGGATAGAACATTATTATATAAACCATATAGCATTAGATAGAAGTTACAAAGCTTGTTTTCATACTCTCTTTTTTATACATCTCACATACACGGCGCAAGAAACACATATTTAATAATCTTATGTTTAGTCCTAAGTAATTGTGAGCCAACTAAAATTCCCGTCAAGCTGCATAAGAATTCAAAGAAGTAAATATATTAATAAAAATGGTGTGAGTTACCAAATTAATTTACAGAAAATAAAGAATCAAGCTGCAACAAAAAGAAGGATGTTAGAATAGAAGATATAAAACATTATATATATATATATATTACATAATAACATTTTGCAAATATTATGTTAAGGAATAAAGTCGATGAGTACACAACAGTTTTATAGTACAAACATACAAAAATCATTTCGTTGAAAATATGTTTACCAGTAATAATGATTCAGTAAATATACATGTTGGAACTTTACATTTTATTGGTAGATTTGTTAACAACTGAATGTATGTGATTGAAAATATCTTATGATTCAACACTAAGTGAAATGCATTGTTTCCTAGTGTAAATGTCATCCACTACGTATATATTAATCTATATTTTACAGTATCTTTTGCGAAACATGGGCTGAAGTGAAATATCAGAGATCCCAATGTTTATATATAGCTGTCTCCAATTTTGACTTGCTGGCATCAGATTGATGACGACCAGTCAGCTGCACCTGCCGCATACACGGTTACTCTTAACCCAATAGCGAGTTTAACTTTCATTTTTACAAGTGTGTGAAAAAATATTTAAATAAAATAATTAGGAAGTAAGAATTGGACATCCAAAAAGTAAGAAAACAAGGTAAGAATAGGCAGGATAACATTACAACATTACATGGTGTGGCCATTATTACGCCCATTCATACTTCTTGTGCTTTTTGTAACTTCGTAATTGTTCAAACTAAATGAAAGATGTATATAGCTAAATCACTGTGTTGTAAACTTTGTTTCAGTAACCAAGTACAGATATATATATGTAATCAAATTGTGTGACCCTAATAAAATGCATGACATCATAAGAGGGGTGTTTGATATCGAAAATCAGACAGGAAGTTCCAATAGTCACACTTTGCTTATTAGAGACATTACAGCTATCTGACTGGTAAAGGGTGGGCCAAAAGAATAATATCAAAACCACTGATTTTTGTAATTTTTAATTTGTTGAGTACTTAGAAAGGATTAGCTACTGATAAAACTCAATTCAAGTCTATAATTGAATCAAAGTTCAAAGTAAAACACGAAGTAGAAATGGGTGGAACGACTGGCACACCTACTTTGAGGTTGCAAAAATTATCAAGTGTTGTAATGTTATTTCGCCCATTCCTGCATTGTTTCCTTACTTTTTGGTTCTCCCATTCCTTCTTCCTAATTCTTTGACTTAAAAATTTTGACGCTTATATACTTCAGACTTACTTACTCTGCTCATTCAAATTTCTTAGCTATAAAATTACCCAACGTTTTACTTACAGTGGTGATATTTCTATCCATAAATTATTCATAATTTGCCGAAACTAATTACAAAAGATAAACTTTACAAGTTTCCTCTTTCGTCACCAACATTGTGGGGTTTCCCAACGCCGAACTAACACGGTAAGAAGTGGCGAAATCGAATAACAGACCAGGATTCATGCTTCTCTCTCGCCATAGTTTAAAGTTTAGGTGCTGAAATAAAAGAATAACATTTAATTTGGAACAGCTTGTCCGCTAAACAGTTTAGAAATGTGTATTATAAGCATTAGCGTTACTTATTCTTCAAATATAAATATAGATATTGGTTCACTGTGTTAAGTAAAGGACAAAGTAAACATACACAGAAACAAAGGTACTTATAAAACCCTCTGGAATTGATAAATGTTTCTATTAACAATGATCAAAATCAGGAACTAACTTCTAAGCAGTTTTGTTTTGTATATACACATCAGAAACATAAAAACCTTCATCGAACGTTGATGTTCTGTTGATTTATAAGCAGATCGTCTGTAATTTTCTTTCTACATGATTGTAAAACTTACTGAAATATATAGACTTATATTTTCTGATATTATAAGTTAATGAATATTTAAAATATGATTATGTATATTATATCTAACACTAACTTTGCATACAGAAAAAAACGCACACAAATAAACTAATAGACATTTAATTTTAATAAAGTTTTGTATTTATCGTAATACCCACAACATGTAGCTTTATTTCGAGAAATTTAAGATATTTTTTGTTTTATCTAGCAAGCTGTAATCATTTCAGTACGATGTTTACCAAAATACGAACATTAGTGTCTGTAATCATTTTAGTACGATGTTTACCAAAATACGAACATTAGTGTCTGTAATCATTTTAGTACGATGTTTACCAAAATACGAACATTAGTATCTGTAATTATTTTAGTACGATGTTTACCAAAATACGAACATTAGTGTCTGTAATCATTTTAGTACGATGTTTACCAAAATACGAACATTAGTGTCTGTAATCATTTTAGTACGATGTTTACCAAAATACGAACATTAGTGTCTGTAATCATTTTAGAACGATGTTTACCTAAATACGAACATTATTGTCTGTAATCATTTTAGAACGATGTTTACCAAAATACGAACATTATTGTCTGTAATCATTTTAGTACGATGTTTACCAAAATACGAACATTAGTGTCTGTAATCATTTCAGTACGATGTTTACCAAAATACGAAAATTAGTGTCTGAAATTAAAAGTCGGTTTTTTTCTTCATTTGAGACACCAATGTTTTATTTGGTAACTCGTACTAGAAAATCTGAAACAAATGTTAAAAACTTCTTGTGACTCAAAATAACATGTGTTATCTTGAACAACTGATTTTATTTGTGTTGTATGACAGATGTTTACGTTTTTAATAACACTCTTCCATTTGAAACACATTTACTTCTTTGTCAAGTGTGTGAATCTTTTTCACTTGGTTGTCTATGTTTGATTTATTCTTCGAAAAAGAATTCCCGAATCTGTTCCTTATTGAGGTTTACTTACAGCTTTCCCGCCGGAAATAATGCTTCCCATCACCTAAAGCATTCTACACCATTCCAATCGTTTATTTGTAAATTATGACTATTTACGTATGTGCGTGCATATAATAAGTTTATTGCGCTTTCGAAGTAACCGGTATCTGTGAAAAACTATTTATACGTCAGTGATTCACATCAGAATTACATTTTAAATATATTCAAACTCCATTCAGAAGGTAGTATTTGTAAATTCAATAAATATTTCGAAATATATCACCTTTCACTACTGTGTTTGAATGAGAAACAACGACTTTCACAATATGACACAGTTTGGCTCAATGCCAGGACTTGGCAACTCTGTAAACAGATATTATTAGGTCAAGGTAGCTTTCTGGAAGGTGAGAAGAACAATGGAAATGATAATATAAGTATACGCATACATTAGTCACAAACAGCAAATAATACCAACTAAATGGTAAACTTATTAATGATGTAAAGCATTTTCACAGAAAATACAAAAAGGTAAAAAATTGTTTTTACATAGAGCATTCAACATACGTGTATGATTTTGGAATATTCTTTCAAATGTCGTACGTTACTCCCCACAATTAAGGAAACTATTTGGTCGCCTTTCGTTCTTAGGTTTTACAGAACTCATAAAGTCTCAAGATTATTCATATCGGGACATTGAAGAGGCGACGCCCTGCGTCATGTGTGTTCCATCGGCCTCATTACCAAAAATGAATTCCCGCCCGATGAGTTGTATTCCTGAAGGATTGACACTATAAATCAGAATCTGCTGTACAATCAGCAATTTCAAATAGACCACCAATGCTTCTGGCTCAAAATTTATATTGATCTTCCCTCATACTTCACATTAGATCAGGCCTCGACAAATCCTGGGCGTCAAGTCGCCACGGCGACTAAAACTTTTATCGTGGCGCCTAGTATTTTCTCCCATTTTATTCTGTGCTAGAGAGAGAACCTGAATCTAGACTCTTGGAAGTCAGGAACTATTTTTGCATTCTTTGAGTCCTAAATCAAACTTTGTTTCTATGATTTTAATGGTGGATTCAGCACTTCATGTTTTTTTAGGAATGAAGTGCTGTGGTTGCACAGCACGTTACTAATTTCGCCACGTCATTTTATTTTTCTTCTTTCTTCTCAATTCAACCAATCAGTGCGCTTATTTAGACTCGGACAGGACCAAGGGCAGTTAGTTCAGACAAGACTGTCAAGTGGATGTTGATATTATGTGATCGTTAGCACGCACTGGTTGCTGTGAAAGTAAATAAATATAAACTGATGCCTCGATTATCCGTGCTGGGCTGGGGAAAGCAAAAAATCGCGGATAATAGATACACTGGTGTATCTCACTAGTTAGCCCATGGTTTAATCTAAATAACATTTTCAATATATTTAAGTTCTTTGTTTTAAATTATAACCTTTTTACTGTCGTTTAATTAGATTATCATGAAAAATTATAAAATTCGTCACAATTATCATAGTAATAAAAGCCAAGTGTCTGTCTATCAGTCTGTCACACTCGATTCCTCTAAATTTCGTGAATTACACAAGTCAAATTCCACTTTTTCTCCTATAATACTTCCTTCCTCTTTTGATTACCCTTGCCCATTTTAGTTGAATTTAATCGCTAACATAAGTGTAAATAGCTCCTAAATTTCGGCACATTTTCTGCTATATACACGGAAGTGCATTTACACCCTATCAATGCCTATGAAAAATAAATCAAATATTAGCGCAAATCTATGCTTGGGAATTACTACGAAAAGCCTTTATTAAAACAGACTGAAGATACCAATTATCTGTAGGGAAGAGGACAATGCATAGCTTGGTGACACCCAAACATAACCTGAACATGCATCTGTGGTTAAAAGACGCCCGCCGTCGTGCAGCATAGAATAGTGGACAACAACTGAAGTTGAGTGAAAACTTTCTGAAATCTTAATGTGTATTTTTGTACATTATGTTTTTAATCACTAATCAAAACAAGTTAACCAAACTACAAATATTTTGTATTCCTGTCTTAACGGCTAAAAATAAAAGAGGCAATGCCTTCGTGTGCCTTCTTCAGCGTTTTGAGTACAGCTCCCTGTAAAACACGGAGCCTTGCCGCAATTTTTCGTATGGAGTACCCTTAACCAGCCAAACCTTTGATATCTACATGTTTGTCATGCGATTTTTTGTCTGAGGAGCCATGACAGTAACCACCTAATAGTACTGAGCATGGTATGAATTTCTGTTCTTATAGGCTTTATACTACTAGAGTAGCACGTTTTTGTTGGTTAGATGATATCTACCATAGTGTAAACTGACAAGTGACAGAATTATATAAAGATGGTATCTAAGACCAACAATTCTATACCCTAATCGTCACTTCATAAAAACTCAACAAAGAGTGCTTTATAAAGAATACATCTAGGACCAACAATTCTATGCATAAATCATCACCAGCATAAGATACCTGCACCTTCGTTATTCACAGAGGTTCCAGTTTATAGATGAACCCCTCCATTAACCCCAATTACTTCTATAGCTACCCCAAATGGGTCCTTACCCGAAGTAAATCCGTTAGGACATCCGTCCGTGGTACCTGAGCACATGCGCCACTTTTGGTGCCACTAGCTTGTGAGTGGGGGCGGGGTTATTAACACAGTTTCAAATATAGCACCCCTTGAGGTGGACCAGAAACACAAAATGCGACGCTAAATTCGAATTCAGCCATCCTACTAACCTATGCCTGAGTAATATTTGGGCGCGTTTAGCTCCCAATGATACCCCAAATAAGTAAGGGTAGGAGGGCTACCCTTGATTCTAAGGCTGCATATATATATATCAGTGAATATATATTTGATTTATCCTATGACTTCCTACAGGCCTTGCTGCTATCTTCACACTTTCCCAGTTCTCAACACGTCCAGGACTAAAAATCCTATACATGAATCATCACTCCATAAGAAACCAACAAACAATGTTGTATAGAGATAACATTTATAATTTACAATATCATAGTTCAATCATCCCTTATAAGAAAATAATGTTATATAGAGCTGAAATCCAGGACTAAGTTTTACACTTGAATCATCACTTCATAAGAGCTTCTGATAATCAAATACTACATACCTATCTCGCCTCTATTATACATTTGTTTCATATCTACAAAATTTTAAAGTCCTTCGAAGTTCTACTACTTTGGAATGTACTACAGTCAGTATGTTGTTACTTTCTCTTGTCCAGTCCGATTGCAGAAACTATGCAGTATTTCATAAGAAAGTTGTATTGTATCCTACGTAATCTTCCAACTGTTATAAAGAGCGAAGATACTTCTAGACTTTTGTGATCCGATTTTCTGATTGATCAGATGCAGAAGGAGATTGAATCGTCGATTAAGTTTCTCATTTTGAAAACTAACACAAGCTCTCCTTCTTCACAGTGAAGTTGCACCCTCCCTAATTCCGAACCAATGACTACAGGGAGGCATCTCAATAAACGGTGTTATATAGAGAAAGCATACATGATTTATGATTCCATAATTCAATTATTACTTTCTAAAAAAAAAAGTGATACATGAAGAAAACAGTCAGGACCAACAATTTTATGCTATTAATCGTCATTTCATAAAAACTCATAATACAGAAAAGACATCCAGGACTAAGAACTCTATGCTTTAGATAAGGTAATACAGAAAAGACATCCAGGACTAAGAACTCTACGCTTTAGATAAGGTAATACAGAAAAGACATCCAAGACTAAGGACTCTATGCTTTAGATAAGGTAATACAGAAAAGACATCCAGGACTAAGAACTCTATGCTTTAGATAAGGTAATACAGAAAAGACATCCAAGACTAAGAACTCTATGCTTTAGATAAGGTAATACAGAAAAGACATCCAAGACTAAGGACTGTATGCTTTAGATAAGGTACTAACCAACAGTTTAGGATTGGTACTGCCGACCTAATGAAGACTACCAATAGCAGGTTTAAACCACCACTTCATAAGAACACAAAACAGTATTACGTAGAAATGATGACAAATCTAGCAAGTACATACTTTGATCATCACTTGAGAGAATCCCAGTCAATAGTAAATTATTATATTGGCAACGTAACGAGACAACAGTTACACACTTTACGTACTTTAACAACAAAAAACGGCGTGTTCAAGAATTGACGAAAATTTTACCAAATTATTAGCAATAACAAATGTTTTTGTATTTCAGAATATTTGACAGGATCTCAGTCAACAATGAGTGACTAGACTGAAAATCGTTGTCAAACTATAAACAATCGTATATTTTCCACAATAATTTGTATAATACTTTGTGACTTAGAAATAGCAATTGCGATCTTAACATAGAGGATTATGTTTATATTTTAATTGTCTTTCTAAACATTACACGGGATTTTCTTTACAAAATGTAGGACATGATGTGACGAAGAAAGTCTAAACTGAAAGTATAGTTGAAACTCGTAACGTTTTCATAAATACCTCTGAAGATGTACAGTAAATAACTATTTCATCAGAACTCATTATTTCGCAAACTATTTCAACAGCTTATTTCATAGACAGCACTATAAAACGAATAAAACCTGATCATGATACTGACGTAAGGCTGCACAACGCACATCTAATATAATGACGTCGGGTGATATAAGCGAATATATCAATGATGTCATTCGAGGATGTTTGTAAACTGGTGGACAGAGAAAGGGCGTATAATATGAGTAGAACTTTTCAAAAAAACTAGGCATAAGGTTCTTATAAATAAGTGTAAGTTGTTGACGACTTGTTTAATCTATAGGGTTTTTAGAGGTAATGTTAAAATAATCTTAAAGCCGTAAATACAATGTACATATTAAGTCTTTATTAAAGCTCAGGAAGTTCACGTTTCACAAGACTTATTGTTTGTGTTAAAAATACTGTAAAATTTCAAGTGTACCAGCTTCTACACCTTTATACTTGTATTGGACGATACTTCTTAATTTTAAGTATACAGACTTCTACATCTTTAGTTTTGTATTCAATGAGAGTATTTAATTGCAAGTATATAAGCTGTTTAATTTAAAGAACACAAAATCCCAGATCGTCATCTTTGTATCCAACAACATTACTTAATTTCATGTAAACAGGCTCATAGATCATCATCTTTGTATTCAACAATATTACTTAATTTCATGTAAACAGGCTCATAGATCAATGAGCCTGTTTACTTGAAATTAAGTAATATTGTTGAATACAAAGATGATTGTTGAATACAAAGATGACGATCTGAAATTAAGTAATGAAATACATAATCTGCTACATTTTAGTCTCTGTGTTCAAAAATACTATCTAATCTTATGCATACAAGCCACTATATTTTGTAGATTATGACATCACATCTATAGGGATAGAACATAAAACTCACTCTGGCTGGACACTTCATGAGAACTGCACCTCACAGTACTTCGATTAATGAGTAAGATTTTTATTTCGTTCACAAATTTCAACAAGGGAGCATTGGTGACGAATGTAGCGTTCAAGTTCATCACAGAGTTATTAAATGAGACTGTGCTTGCCCAGAAAGATAGATGATTGAAATCACTCTCTAAACTAGTTTAACAACACGAGTATGTTAAATCGTTGTTTTATCGTCTTGCGCTTTTGGGAGACAGAGTGCAAACGTTGCATTGTAGGGTTGACACGACCGGAAATAATGTTCCCGTGTATTTGGCTGGTATTCACTCTTCTAAAGGAATCAAAGGATCCAACTCCTGTCACGTAAACCGAGTTACGAGCGTTTACATCTTATTTAAGCTTCAAGCAGCATTGCGTTTTAGAACTTTCAACAATGCATTAGTAGCATAGTGTTTTGACAAGTGTCTGAATTACTATGTCATTTTTCAAATGAGGGGATTTTTGTTAAATATCAGGGCTATTAAATTCACATCATATATACATCAAATAACCAACAGGTATGTGATACATATAGTGACAGATATATAAGTACATGATTCATTAAAAATAAAATTCAAGAACCTTTTTTTCAATGAACGTTTAAAAATCCGTGTATACCTTATTTTCTAAAAAACAAACAAACATAAATCTTTGTTCTAGCTTTACCATATACGGTATTAAATTACAGGTGTATAGTGCTGAGGCTGCTGAAGTGTGACTTTACAGGAAAGTTTGACGAAATATGAGGGGTCTAGCGAAAACAACAAATAAACAATTTTACAACACGTTACTGTAGGTCACTGCCAGCGAGGCATTTCAATTTTATTTATCATGATAAAATAACAAAGAGAAGTTTGTTCGAATTTTAACATACTTCACAGACAGTTGTTAATGGGAAGTCGTCGGCACCAAATGAATGATTTAGCGAATAAAATAAATCAAAGTTTGTTGAATTTTGCGCAAAGTTTCTTGAAGGCTATTTGCGCTAGCTGTCCCTAATTTAGAAGTGATAAACTAGAGGGAAAGCAGTTAGTCAACACCCCCCTACACCAACTCTTAGGCTACCCTCTACCAACAAAAAGTGGGATTAACTGAAACATTATAACGCCTCCTCGTCTGAAAGGTTTGTTGTTTGTTTGAAGTAAGCACAAAGCTGCACAATGGGCTATATGGGCTCTGCCCAAAATGGGTATCGAAACCCGATTTCTAGCGTTGTAAGTCCGCGGACATACAGCGGTGTCAATGGGGGGGCCGTCTGAAAGGGTGAGAATGTTCAGTGAAGAGGATTCTAACTCGTGCAGGTTGTAAATCGAATCGAGCGCTCTAGCCACCAAGCTATACCATTCCCTAAAAAGTCCAAGAAACAATTAATTTTTAAATGTGTCTCATCTGAATGCTATGCATGTCAAAAGTTTTAGGTAACGTTTATATGAGTATTTTATTGTAGTTTTCTTAATACTGTACCCAATTTGATTGGAAAATTCTTAAAAATTCTATTTGCTTATTATCGTTATGTCTGATGGAAAAATAGAAGTATTTTTAATCTAATTGATTGTTATCACCAAGACTGAAATAAAACCATAAAGATAAACAACGAACATCTATATAAATATATAAATAACACGCTTGCGTATGTTTGTCCGGAACTTTTCTCGCAAATGTCTTTATCAAACGCTACAGATCTTATATCGTTAGAAAGATCTTTGTTCGAGAAGTCCGGATTGTATATTGGCTTTTCAATTTAGAATCACCTTACCTGTTTTTTTGCTTTGTCAAAGTTTCCAATGTAACGAGTATGGTACACGATGACACAATATCGTTGTCATCACGTGACGACTGGCTTTGATTTAACTTTAGTTGTTTTATATTTCACACAAACAACAGTTAACCCGCGTGTAATTTCCTAAAACCAAATTAACATTGCACTAAATACAATTTCTATGGCCTTTCTCGACTTATTTAGGTCTAAAATACGCAAGCGCAGTTTGTTCAAACCATATGCCTATCACTTTGTGAACACGTATTCAGACGTTTCTGCATAATCAGCTAAGTTTGCCTTCATTACAACTTTACATTTATTTTACTTTGCAATAATTTAGCTTCAGTTCGTTTCATATACTGCTGTACACACCTTTTAGCTACATTTTTGTTTAGTACAGGTTTTATTCTTTGCTTTGTGTGTTTCTTTGTTTGAACTAGTAAAACTGTGCCATATACTGAGTGTGTATAACTGTTTCACACTCTGTACACTATTGTAAATACCATTCCTTTACTTTATTGTTTACTTTACATGTAGCTTTATTAAATAAAGTTACGTCTACGTCAGTTTGTTTGTCTGACCGTGTAAAATGTTTTGAAATAAACGAGGGTTAATCGATCTAACACATAATGCCTGCATGAAAGGTAGCATCAAATGCCATGCGTGAAAATGATAGGATAAAGACATTTCAAGCGAAGGGCATTAAAAGTACCGCAAATGTTTTGCGGGTCGCGGCTAGTGACATATATAGTATCTTAGTTCAACATATACGCCGAAAGTATTAGAAACTAAAGGCCTGAAATCTGCGATAAAAATCAAGTAAGCTGTAGATGTTTTTCTCCACATTCCTTTTAATTTGTTCATTTCGGGTTCAAAATTACAGGCGTGTAAAAATAGCATTTTTCTACTCCCACAAGCCAATGCCCAAGAGGCCTTTAATTCAATACCAAAACAATCATATCCCAGACACTCAACAAATGAGTTATTGTGTAGGTTTTATATACCACTTCTGTTTATGAAATCCAACTGTAATTACAGCCAAATTACAACCAGATAAATTGATTTATCATTTACTATGATTTCAAATATGAAACGAAAAATTTAAGTTTATTCGGGGTCTTCTAGAAAGTCATGAGATATTATTTTCCTCAGTGTAATTAAAAATACAATATAGTGTATTTATAAAATTGAGGTTGGTACTAAATAATGCAGCGTTAATTATGCAGTTACACGTTTTATTTTCACATTTTGTTATAACCATAAAAATAATGTTAATAGTCTGAAGTTTTGCTGTATTTTTTATTACTGTTTGTTCTTAAGCACAAAGCTACACAATGGGCTATCTGTACTGTGCTCACTGCGGGTATCGAAGTCGAATTTTTAGCATTATAAGCTCTCAGACTTACCGCTAAGTCACCCAGGGCCTTATTATTGTTAAAGCATGAGAATGGCAGTGTATTTGGGATTTGGATTCAAAACACCTTATGCACATAATGAGCTGAAAGGCTAGTTCAAGGACTCCTATAGTTCAAGCATAGCAGTCCTTAATTTTGACCTGCAGATCAGAAAAAAATGAAACCAATTAATAGCACCCACCGTCTGAAGCGACTATTCTTAAACAAAATAGCGGGTTCACTGAAACTTTTATAACGCACCCACATCTGAAAGTACAAGGAGTGTTTGGTACTACCACAGCTCAAACCTGGTACTATCGGATCCAATACAGTAACCGCTAGACAATACTCGTATCATACAAGTGATTAGATGTAGTAAAGGCCATGACTAATTTTGTTGTTTATTATTCAATCCAATAAAACAGAAACTAATTATTATTTAAACCAAATTTTTCTTCCTTTCTTCAAAGTGATCCAGAATTGGTTTAGTTCAGTTCTACCTTGAGTTTAGTAATTATTTATTAACAAAGCAATTTAAAAATAAGACGTGTCTATTCCGCCGTATATTTTATTTTAAATTTAAAATCATCTGCCTTCTGTTTTTCTCAAAAGATGCCGCTGTACGAAAGAAGTTGGCGACGAATACGTTATTGGAGAACGGTGAGCCGGAAGTTGAGGTAAGGTGGATTGGCAGGGTAACACACACCAAGTGGCGTAACACCGTAAAGGTAAAGTGCGTGTATCGTCACGTTGTGTATGGGGATAGTAAAACCGGGTTCAACTTGTACTGCATGTCATTTTTTGAAGATTCCGAAAGTTCGACTAACAGTTGATGCGTGATATTTATCAGTTATAGTGCAAGTACGATGTCATAATCGTTTTAAAACAACGATAAATTAAAGAGGATGTAAATCACAACACAGACGACATTGACTTTCCACGGCGTAAGTCAGCAAAAAAAGAAAAATAGAGCCATAATTCGAAGGACCCCAGTCACTCGTGCCTCGGCTCACTTAGTCAGCGATTTTGTTGCCTAAAGTTTTTGTTTGTTTGTTTTGTTTTTTCATGAGGTCAGTTCATGCTTTTTTAGGAACCTCTTCAGAAAAGGTAAGTTAGAATTCTCCGGTACTTGATTTGTGTGTGAAAGATTTATTAGAAACTAATAAATAACATTAGTAATCGTGTTAGAAGGTGCACCTACGTGTTATTTTATTAATATAAACAACCATGTAGTGAACCAAAAGATCTAATATTAAAAGCGGCACTAATGTCGATACCGTAACTTTATATAATCTTATTGTAAACACGTTAGTGTATCAAGAAAATATTGCGCTTTTCCATCATAAACGATTTAGCGCAGGTTATCCATTAGGAATCCGAGCAAGGGATGACCAGTAAAGAATAAAATCCACTCTTGCAATGAATACTAAAATACAAGTTAGTATTTGTCAATGTAGAGGATAAAAATGAGTATAGATGCATAGTAATCGACCCTTCAGAACCGGTTCTCTAAAGAAGCAATTTCAAACAGCTGTAAGTTGAAAGGGAAAATAAAACGAATAGCTTCATGGTAAAATCTGAAAGTTAGTCTGTGATCTATATACGTGTAAGACATAATCGCCACATTTGATATGATTGACCTTATATGCACTAATATACAAACACTTATGTACACACGTATAAAACTGGCGAATACCTTTCTAAACCCTACCACATTTTGTCACCAGAAATGAAAAATGACTGCATATTTGCGTGTATGCATCCCAAATGTTTGTATCTGTGAAAAACACGAATAAGGGTTGTAAACTTAATCTGCCGTATATATTGTATAATTTCCTTTGTAACATATGTAACTTTCATAAAGTGAAATTGGACAATAACAAAAACGGTTTACCCTTAAAAGATACATCCCAGGAACAAAGAAAAAATAATTAAAGTGTCAGTATAAGCCTAGAGTATCCGTTTCATCATAAGTTGTACCAAAACTTTTTTCAAGTGAAATATTTTGAAACTATACATTTCTTACGTACAATTTTATTTCTATTCTTAACGTTTTTTGTTTTGTCATATATTAACCTGATCCGTCAATTGGACCGGGCATGGCTGACTAATAAGCATACCGGAGTGCGGTTCGAATCGCCCAAGATATATTCCGCGACGTGCTACTCAACTCGTTCCACACTTTCAGTTGTGGGAGCGTTATAATAGTAACTATCAATCCCACTTTTCGATTAAGAGTGGGAAGCTGATGATAACCAGTTGCTCTACCTCTAATCAGCATTTCAAATATAGGTATAGCAATGGCTAAACCTCAGCGTTTGGCCCATGTGACGCATAGGTGTCACATATTCCTTGACCCTGTATGTACAACATATTAAAGCTCACGGGTGATTATTGTTCTTCTTTAGATTATTTTTTAACATTTATAATATGTAATCCATTGCACTTTGTGATATATCCTCATTTTTTATATCCCGTACACTTTCGTATAGTTTTTGTACCTGTTGCTAAGCTCGATATTGAACGTGTATTGTGAGTAATAGTGAGGTTTGCGATTGTGTAGCGAATTAAAGTTTGTTCTAATTTTTAATATTTTAAAGTGTACTTCGGTGATTTCCTTCATTCGATGTCCTCTGGAGGACTTTGTGGCCTTGTCACTGTATGGGCTCTTCTTTCCAGGAGTTTATCACACCTGTTAGTGAATATGTAAAAATATACTTCGCTGATTTGCTTGATTCGATGTCCTCTGGAGGACTTTGTGACCTTTGTCACTATATGGGCTCTTATTTCCAGAAGTTTATCATACCTGTTTGGGTAAAATAGATTTGAAAGAGTTCCAAATGTGGCTTTATTATAAATGGTTGCGATGATGTTTGTTTCTTTCTTTTTGCCATGCTTCTGCAAGATATAAACTTACAGCGTTATCTGTCAACAAGTTAGAACAAACACTTTATTCACTGATTTCACATTGTAGCCCAGCTCTCAGTTTAAGTGATATTTTGTTTACACATCAAATTATAAAGCTGTACAATTGGCTTTCTCTGCTATGCTCACTATAGGAAACGAACCCAGAATTTTAGAGTTATACCTCTTCAGGTTTACCATTGAATCACTGGTGGGGCTATACTGATATTCTGGATTATAACTGTATATATATACACACACACTTTGTGAAATGAAACTGCTAAACTCAATTATCTTAAAATATAATCCGTTTTTAACTTGTGCATTGTGTGATTGGTACACCAGCTCTTTTAGTGTAGAACAATAGCTAAGCAGGCCTCAGTTTCTTTAATAAACAGAATCTGTCATCATAGTTCATCATAGCGATGATATATACAATTTTCTTGTGAAAAAAGAGTTTGCCTATGAACAAACTGAGAGGAGATTAATCAAATCAGCTCAGCTTTGACTACATTAAAACAAATTGTTATATTGTTTATTGTTATATACTAAATATGTTTGGTACTAACTGTGAAAAGAAAAAAAAAAGCCATAAACAAGTTGGAAGCAGAGCCAGCCCCAGCAGGGATGGGGGGTCCAGGTGGAATAGGGCTCTTCAAAATTCACTTTGGTCTTCCCGTTCTTACTCGTTTTTTATGGATTTTTTTTTTACACACTAAAAACGGAACTTTGGGGTTATCTTTCCTGTTGTATTCCATTATAATTGTGCATATTTCTGAACTTTAAAATAGTAAGAAAAACTTTGCATGTGGGAGACGAACCTCCGAAATTAACATTTTTAGATGTTTGCATAGTTTCTTGAACATATTTGTTTATTTATTTTACTTTGAGAGAAGCTGGAGCCATGCATGGCTTTGAGCAAATCACATATTTAAATAACTAATGAAAGAACTAATAAATACACTTTATCATTTCAAATGCTTCGTCTCAAATGTTATTTTAGCTTTAAAAAACATTTAGAAAACAAAATTATAGCCTGTTTTTTCATACTACATATGCTCTATGCCGAATTAAATTTTAGTGATGTATTTTGAGCTATATTTTGAAATACTGTGAGCACTAGATGGTGGAGTGCAATAGACTCTAACTAGAAAAACAGATATGTATACTCAACATAAATTGACCTTTTTGTTAAATCTTTGAAATGTAGTTTTTAATACGATCTAAACTGTCTCATTCACTTCTTTGAGATCATCAAAATCTATATGCAAGTAGATTTTGTTCCTTATTATTGTTCTGCTTCAGATCTATAGGCGTAAATAGTTATTGTTGTGCTTCAGATCTATAGGTGTATGTAGGTATTGTTGTGCTTCAGATCTATAGGCGTAAGTAGGGGAAGGTGGAGGACCGGGGGATTCGAATGAACACGTTTACTTAAAAGTCTGGATGAAATACGTGGTTTTTAACATGAAAATATGGCACTCATTTTACCGCAAGATTAGGTGCTGTGAAATTATACTTGATTGTATCTCTGAGCACTCAAAACTTTTCACCTTCTCAGAGTTTAGATATGTTACTTCTCTGCTCTGCATAATTTACACCCCGTTTGGAAACCGTAATGTTCGGTATCAGTAAACCTTGAATGTTATCCATGAACTTGCTAATGATATTATTGAGCTTTAAGGCTAAGCTCACTAAAATAGTCATTATTTCTTTATCAAAAAAGCTGTGATGACATAGGAATTTAAAGCAATACAGATTACGCCCAAAAGCAATTTACAAAATTGAACCGCTTCATATACTTCAGGATTTTAGGTTAACTCTCGAATGTTACTTTGTACTTGACTACAAAAGTTGGACGAACCACAAGTATGTTGTTCATAGAGAATTTTCTCAGGTTTGTATTTATGATGCGATAGACAAGTGATTTTACTTTTAAAATGTAAAGATCATTTGGATCGTTTTAACTCTGATGTATCCTCTTCCATATTTGTATTTATTATTGTATTTTATTCTCTTATATATATATATATATATATATATATTCTTTATAGGACCCTGACGTTGGTGCTGTGAAGGCAGAAGATAGATATCTTCAGAAAGGAGCAACTAGAATCAACTGACTATTTAAACGTCTAGTTAAAATTAACCAAACGATCGAGATATATATATGTATACATCTGTTGTTATCGAAACGTTACCCTGAACAAGCTGATTGGCGTGATATTTTTTTGGATCTAGCTGAAATAAGTTTTGACTGAATCAAGATCTAAGAACCTTAGTAAAAAAAACAACAGAGTTGATCTATAGTATGTCATAGCGTCTCGACGTTTTCAAAATTCAGAAACCATGGAAACAGCTAGTCATGAACACAGTGTGGTTTCTAAGGTGACAGTAATAGTTATTTGCGGATTACTGTTTACAAAGGTAAGAAGCAACAACAGTTTTTATTACTCTTCCGTTTCAATAGTTAAACTAAAAAAAAAAAAAATAGGTGATAATATCTCAGGGCGTATGTCTTACTTTTTGTTTCAGTGTATTTTTTCTTTAAGTTTAACTTTAATGGCTGTTTTATAATTTCAAAATTTGCTTTAAAACTGTTAGTTGCCTAACATCTCAATAGGTTGTAGTTTTGGATGACGCAAATTAGCTTACAAGTCTAATTAATGACAATAATGCGCATCGCAAAAACAATCCCTTAAATATAATTGTAATATCAAGACAATTATGTCCAAGTAACGTAAATAGCACAATGACTTAATATCGCCAGCTAGAAATCAAATACTAGCTAAAGCGCTTCCGAATCGCCAGCTAGAAATCAAATACTAGTTAAAGCGCTTCCGAATCGCCAGCTAGAAATTAAATACTAGCTCAAGTGTTTTCGAATCGCCAGCTAGAAACTGAATACTAGCTAAAGCGCTTCCGTTCTGCTTCAGCTTCTAGTTGTTATACATACACAAAAACCCACTTGGTGTAGGTTTAAGTCAGATTTGATGATCCTGATCTTTTTTCAGTAATTATATGTTTAATGAAATAAACATATATATTTACAGACTTTCTAGGTGAACTTGGTAATGTTTTGTAGTTGTGATTCATAACAATACAGCATGACATCCATGAAAAATGACGTTTTTATTCAACGATACATGACAGGACTAGTTAACCTAATGATGTTAATAAGGAATTACGAAACCAGATCTACAGAAATGAACAAGAAAATTACAAAGCATACAGACAAGGCACCATAAAAACTCTGTAATCTGACTTTATTCGTGTAATTCACTGTTGTTTAGAAAAAACATTTTTAAATAGTTTAGGATAATAATATACTAAATTACTAGACGTATTACAGAACAAACTACGATGTAAACTTGGCTAGTGGTTTATAGACCGTAAATATGAAATAAACCGTAGTAAACTCAATTGCTGGTGCAACGAAAAACTAGATTTTCTTTTTTTTTTTTGCTAATACATTTGCAATTTAGTCTCACAATTATTCATGCTAACACAACTTAGAAACAAGACATATCATATTTTGTTTTTAATTCTGATTTGTCAATATTTAAGAATCGTGAGTCTTTGCGTTTATTTACATGTACTAAGTTTCATATACTAAAGAATATTCAGTATAAAAGTACAAATTTCATACAGTAAAAAGGATTGAGTATAAACATACAAGTTTGATACACTAAAGAGGATTGGGTATAAACATACAAGTTTCATATATTAAAGACGATAATCTCACTTGTATGCGGTATCAAAATAGGGCAGGAAGAAGATTATTTTTAGAATATATGAGTTGTTTCGTACGTGTGTTACAATTTTTATTTTATTAGTTATATGTCTATTAAGGGATAGAATCCAAGCCTGAACTACAAGGGACCGTCTTCTAATTTCTGGATATTCATTATGGTTGAAACGCATGTGAAAATCTAGTCTATTCTATTGATACAAAGACCGTGGATTTCATTTTTTGAATGCAACTGCTGTTGCAACATCGAAATTAACGCTAACCAAATAGTTTAATCAGCCCGTTTTCCCTGCTTAATCCACTAGACCGTAAATCGTAGGGAAAGGTGACAGGAAAACTGTATAAAACATATGACAAGTATGACCTCAATTATTCAGGGAAGTAGTAGGATGTTTGTGGTTGTGTCAACGTTTTGATGGTGTTCAAATTTGTCAGTAACGAAGAGCTTCTCAGGCTCTGAGTGGCACGTTGTAAAAGTCGCGATCCTGGCGGATTCTTCAGAGAGTAAATTATACTAAACCGCTTGTTCAGCAGATTGCAAGACTAGTTGTAACAACTGCTGAAAATGTACGTTGAGTGGTAGGTACTATTTGGAAAATGAAGTGGAGTGGAGTCTTGCAGAGAGTGTATTGTGGAATGCGATTACACCGTACTCTTATTGGTTTTGGTTAATAGAGAAAATATTAGAAATCAAATATTGTTAAAAAGAACTTAAAATCAAAGTACATAAAAATCCCAGTTTAGTGTAAATTCAATACTATAGCACTGCGATGTACACAAAAGAATATGCCCGAAGTTTTATTAAGCAGAGAAGACATTTTTCAGTTAAGAGTTATTAATGCGCCTTAAAAGGCCTGGACTATGTTTAATAAAAAAGGCTTAAAAAGTGATTCCACAATTTGAGTTGAAAACAAAAGAAAATAAATTTATTAAAGCATGGTAAATATACCTTGTTTCATATATAAGTAAAGAAGAATATGCCACTTTTCCTATTTATCTAAACAAATTTGATATTTTTATGTATTAAAGTTACGAGCAATTTTATTTATCACGTGTGATTTCACGATTTAAAAACAAAAAATATTGATTTCTAAAAAAATAAAAATAATGCGGAATTGGCTCAGTCACGTTTGAAAAATACACTACTAGTGATCAGAGATGGCAAGGAAGGGAGATGGCGTTCTTTAGTATAGTGTTGACTTGTTGAGAGTAGTGTCATCAGTTACAAAAGCATATTAGTTTGATATAAATTCTGTGATATGTGTTGTTTTTGTAGAGATTAACGTTATCATAGGGCATATTTTTTATTGATTTATGGTAATTACCCTTACCTACCTGCATGTGTGTTGTTTTGGTAGAGATTAACGTTATCATAGAGCACATTTTTTATTGATTTATGGTAATTACCCTTACCTACCTGCATGTGTGTTGTTTTTGTAGAGATTAACGTTATCATAGGGCACATTTTTTATTGATTTATGGTAATTACCCTTACCTACCTGCATGTGTGATGTTTTTGTAGAGATTAACGTTATCATAGGGCATATTTTTTTATTGATTTATGGTAATTACCCTTACCTACCTGCATGTGTGTTGTTTTTGTAGAGATTAACGTTATCATAGAGCACATTTTTTTATTGATTTATGGTAATTACCCTTACCTACCTGCCATGTGTGTTGTTTTTGTAGAGATGAACGTTATAATAGGGCATATTTTTTATTGATTTATGGTAATTACCCTTACCTACCTGCATATGTGTTGTTTTGGTAGAGATTAACGTTATCATAGGGCATATTTTTTATTGATTTATGGTAATTGCCCTT